>NW_008682087.1:143752-145613 GCF_000695815.1 Acanthisitta chloris
TAATTAGAAAGTGGAAAGTGGATAATTTTTTGAGGAAGAATACTGTCCCAGAGAGGAACACTTTACAGACACTTCTACTTTCCATAAAATGCCACCTTATTTGTATTTCTAACATTTCTGGTTACAATTCCCTTGCCAATAGGAATTCCTCAAACGAAGAAAGTCTCGAGTGCTTTAGACAGAAGCTATACAAATAACAGAGTCTATTTTAATCCATAACTTTTGATTTAAATGGATTTCCTAAAAATAGTGTTTAACTCCTGTAATGCTGAATCAATTAGCCTTAAGGACTGACAAGTTTCCTCAGTTTAGCACAAAGTTCTGCACTGGAGATGTAGTACACTTTCTGACAGAGCTCCTTCACCAGAAAATGTCAGATTATTAAAAGTGGAACTTTGATTGGGGTGGGAAAGAAAGAAAAGGTGCCATTTATAATAAGCTTTCAATTCCTTATAGAAAGAAGAGGAGAGGAGATGGAGTCAGATGAAGATGCACACAGCTCAGTTTGGGGACAGATGCTGTTCACAACTCCACATCTCCTGATTTCCTTATAATCACAGGGAAAAGATCTATTCTTAAATTGATTGCTCCAGAATTCACAGCCTCATCCAAGGTCCAGTTACTTTAGCTCATATTATATGCCTGCAGTTCAAGGCTGCAAATACCCACAGCAAAGTCCCTGGAGTCTCAGCGCAGAATTACACTCTACTTTCCCAAACATGAAACAGCATAACCATTGTAGTATTTGCCATACTAACAGGACAAAAGAAAATAAGGAGACATAGAAATTTTGCGTCCTAGTGAGGTCAACTTCCTATCTACATTTAACTTACTTTCCAACCTCTGGGTAGACTCTTTTCAGCATCAGAGATACATAGGACATTTCTGTTGCCTGAAATACTCAGAACTCTCAAACTTGTTTCTAGACACGTATCTTCATCACCTGTACAAAATACAATACCTAATAACAAGAATATTAATTTACTTATTGCCACAGCACATCAGAGTTTTGGTTTCAATTTTATTGAAACAAATTCCCTCCACTTCCATCCTGAAGGATACTAAAAGTTGCAGAAAGGTAGAATATTCAGGCTAGCACTGACTTTTCCTCACTGAAGCCAGGCACATGCTCTTTAAGAAGTTCTCATAATGATGGAAAAATGCCATGTGAGAAGGCCTAATCACTGTTTCTGGACACAATGTTCTTCCTCCTTTTCCCACTTCAATTAAGGCTTCTTTCCCAACAGCAGGGGCCCAAGCTTCTTCCTGGCTTTAAAATGTGAATGTTTCCAAGTCCACAAAGGTGCAAAATATTTGAGAAAGGAGACAAATGGAGATTAAATTTTCACCTGTATGTAAATTAAGGAACAGCTTTGCAACATGAAACAACATCTGCTAGGTGAACTATTTATTTTTGCCATCTAACAACATTAGATCTGTCCATACAGGCACAGAACCTCTCTCGTCATCACGATCAGATTGCACCGTGGTTGGACCTGAGTGAGAAAAACAATTGTTAATTAGATTAAAGAGAACACGTGGAGTCAGAGTATGTGATGCACTCATTCATCACTCAGACTCATGGAAAAAGGTGCTCCAAGCTGTTATAAAACATGTTGCAAACTGGTGATTAACTCCCATGTCAGAACCTTGACAGATGCTTTCTGAGCACCTGATCCTGGGGCAGCAGTAATCATCTGTAGGAGCTTCAAATCCTGTCCTGAGCCTTCCTTCAAAGACCTATTAAAAATTAATTTCTCAAATACAGGATACCTCATTATTACATCCTTTTTTTAAAAAAAAACAAACCATAAATCTACATGCAGCAGTACAGGTTACTGCTTTGTTTGCCTGCAGTGTT
>NW_008682087.1:145625-239874 GCF_000695815.1 Acanthisitta chloris
CTGCAAGCTTACTGTTTTGAATAGCTATATTTCGCTATCTGATTGCATGTTCTGAATACCTAATAGCTGCAAAGTAATTCTTCACTGCAATGCTAGATTCATCAAGAACTCAGTCGCCAGCTGGATTGGATATCTCACGCACATAGAGAAGACAATACAGATTTTCTGTTTTATTTAAGAAGTCTTAACACAGAAACTACAAAAAAAAAGGGAATAGTGACCCCTGTGCTAGCAGTAATTAGTCAGTGAACAAATACCAGGGACATTGAAGACACTGCATTTCCATATGGCTTTATCACCTTGTAAATCTCATTTTGCAATACCAGGACAGAGGAAGCTTGTGGCTTGCTTTTGTACAACAGCTCAAATACTTCCTTGTTAAGGTTCCATCATTTTGAATACAATTATAGAAGAAGAGAAACAGACCTAGCAGCTCCAATAATTGTTCTACCCTTTCTGGGTACTCAGAAGGCATTTGCCTTTTATTTGCTTTTTTCCCCTTGATATTGGCCTCAGTTATGATCCTCCCAACTCTTTGCTAAAAAAAAAATAATTAAATAGAAGGGTGGGTTTTTTACCTTTGACTGTTTCTTATACAAGTCCCCCAAACATGGCATCAAAATTAGAATAATTAGAATAAAATTGTACTAAGGTAAATAACAGTTAGATGTGACCTTATGTTGCTAATAATAAGCATTCTGAAGATAGAAGGCAAATGGATATGGAATCAGGAAGAGCAAAGACTTCAGCCAGTAACTTGAACACTTTTACAAAATCTAATAGTATTTAATCTAAATAATCCCAGAATGTATTGTGCTTAGACAATCACAATAAAAAGAACCCCCCACATATGATTTTAAAAGTATAAAATATTAGACAATAATAGCATAGCAGTATTTGGATTGTGAGCCATTGAGGGACACAATAAAATAAAAATAAGGCTCATTTCTTAACTATCAAGTCAATTCCGAGGACAGCTCCAATCCACAGTCCCACATTTGATTTACTAACAGGACTTTCTAAAATGTATGTAGGTGCCAAAGATTAAATAAACTTCTTTGCATGTAAATATTTTAAAATTTCAGCTTATGCCATTACACTTTTTTTCACAGCCTAGAATAATTATACTAATCTACAGAAGAACTTTTAAATCCAACGGAATAAACATATGTGCAATGTACCATTAAAGCACACTCCATCACATAATAGCATAATGCAGTTTTTGAAATGGATCTGTAGAAAGGATTCATTAAGATAAAGTCCCAGCATTCCACCTGAGGCCAATAAAAATTCTGTGCAAACCTCTTCAAATTAAATTTTCTTCTTGAACATATCCTGTCTAATTATGTTTAGTATTATGCTCCTTTAGGAATTCTGATTCATCAGTGCTATTAAGGGAGGGAAAAGGAAAACCAGATGCTGTGGACCGGATACCCAGCTGGTAAGAAATCAGTATAGTTTCACAGAAGCCAAAAGAGCTACAGTGATTTATATTAGCTATGGGTTTGGTATATACATAGGAACACACATGTGGACAGATGTACAGAGAATTATATTTATATCTGAAGTTACACCAGCAGAAATGTAAGTCTGTGGAGTTGCACCACCAGAGAATTTGACCCAAAAGCTCTAATAAGCTGAAGTTTATAAAAGAGCCACAGCTGTGTTGAGATTTCTTGTCTTTCACTCTCTAGAACTGAAAATAAATGTAAGAAACAGAAGTGCTCTAATTAGACATTTGGCTTTAAAAATCAGGAAGATAGCCAGCTAATGTCTAAGCACTTTTTTGTTCTGGGGAGTTAGACTAACAAAGATATCATAATTACAATCATACTACATACAGATGAAGTGCTCAGCATATAGTGGTAAACCAAGTTGAGGGATTGATTTAGATTCCAGCTAAGTTGTTTCAATTTCAGTCTTTAATGAATAGCCTTTTGTTGTTGTTGTTGTAGTCCATACAGTAAGTACAAATTTAGAGTGAGATTTCCAAATGCATCTAACCAAGCTGCAAGCTGAAAACAAAATTTCTGGGCAGTGCCTGTGTTCTTCTATCCTAGTGAAATTCACATGTTATCACCCATCCACAGCCACAGAACTGCCTGCACCATGAACCAAAAAGGTACTGCTCAGGACACTTAGTGCCTGCCTCAGTTTCGTGAGCCACACCAGTCATCCTCCAAGCTCTTGCTGTGCCTTTGGCTCTTCTTGCCATGCCTTCTACAGCCCACCTTACTTCCCCATTTGTGAGACTCTTCTGACTTAAAGGCTAGAAGAGAAGAGGGAAGAAAATATGTGGCTGTAAGGCGCCCACTCCTTTGCCTTTACCAAATAAAAATATATGTGAGGGTGTAGTATAGATCTACTCCATACCACCTCTTCCTTCCCAGCGCTTGCTCTGTGTTTGAAGGAGACTTCATCCCTCCCCAGACTTTTAATCTGAGACTGCAGTCAGCCCCCTAAAAGCTGAACAGAATTTTCGAGGTGTTATGCTTGGGTGTCATAGCTTGAGGTCTGCTCTGTTAGATAGAGGGCACCTTAAAATAAAACTGAATTGGAACAAGGTTGTTTCCTCTTTCAGATTACAAGTATTTTATCCAGCATCCCAATGAGCACACCACACACATGGGAGACAGCAAACCCAGGTCATATTTCCTTTCCATAGAGGGAGAGCAATTGTCTGTCCCACCTCTGGCAGCTGCATGCTGCCTCTGTGCTGTTGACCATCCCCCACATTGCAGAGAGCACCTCGAGGCTCGCTAGTGAGGAGAAACACAACTCAGAGCAAGCACAATCACCTTGCTGGAGGCTGGAGGCACATGCCTGCACTTTGATTACTCTGCCAGGGACTGGTTTCCTTACAGAAATCAATCCTTGAGTGAAAGAGCTAATTAAGCCTCAGGACAAGGACCCTGGGCTGTGCAAATCTTTCACACATAGAAGCACATAGCAGCAGAAATAGAGAATCTCTCTCTGTCACTGGACTTTTTATCCAAATAATTAGGTCATTTCTTTTGAGATATACAGAGTTGACCCCCTACTGTATAAGTGACAAATCTCCAGTTCTCATGTTCTGGACATGTGCCATAAACAGATTTTTCAGCTAGGCAGAGAAGGTAGGCAATACCAACTCCTCCACATCAGGGTCTGAAAATGAGACAGATACTGTCTTGGCATCTGAGAGCTTGCTGAAGTAGAAGCATCCAGAAAACATTCATTATACTGAACTGCTCTCACAAAGCAGCCCATTTTGTGGATTACTGCAGTGTGCAACCCTGAATGATGTTTATGCCTACCAAGAGCAAGCAACTTCTCTGGTTTCTCAGAACCAGAATACGATGTGCTTCAAATATTTGTTGACACAATCTGCCTCCTGATCTAGGTCATTGTAGAGTTAACTGGCAGTTGAGAAAGTTTTGAGGCTTCAATTTTAGATGCCTAGTCCCTCTATCACATCAGGAAATTTCACATCTTATACTATGGCTTCACGTATACTACGATTTTGTAGGTGTATCTCATATGTGCAATAGAAATTTTAGCCCATAAATTACTTCATGTTCAGATCCAAATTCTGCTCAAGAGCTTCTAATTGCTCTGCAGATAACTTTTAACTTCCAATGTACTTATATTTTTCATTATTAAAGTAAAAATAATGTGAAAAGAAAGACTCAGAGCAAATGGTGCTGGTTTTCCAAGAAGCACAATTTTACTTGCAGGTGGGAGTTGGAATGATTTGATAAATGCATTAAAACATAACTATAATTCTTTCTCTTGGTTCTGGAGATAATTCTGCAGCTCCTACTAAAACTTTATCAGCAGGTCACAGTTAACATCATATATCTCATAGAAGCTACTCTTGAAGGATAATTTATATTCCCTTTCTGGTGGCAAAAGCATTTGTTTGCATGGTAGGATGTGTTATTCAGTATTTTAGTTCACTTTACAAATATTTGAGAAATATATGTCTCCAAATACAGATATAATTTGCTGTAGTAATGACTACAGGGAAGATGCATTAATGGCTTGTTCCATACAATACCATAAATTGCATGGATTGAAGTATTTACCGACGTGAATAAAAACATATTAGGTCTCTTACAGTAGTTCACTCATCTTTAAAAATAGGTCCAGCCAGAACCATGTCCTGGGTTCATGCTGAAAACGCAGCACGTCTCTGAAGGATAATAGCAGCAGAGATAGTGGACACTAAGGCACAGGTGTTTCTAGGGTGTTTTGGAGGAAGATAATATCACAATATCTTCAAAGGGAAAGCATATGGCAGCAGCTTCATAAAGTCAAATGAAAATATTTAAGACCAAAAGCCATTATTCCACCTCTTAGTTTTTCGTCACCCTCACATGTTTTCTCACCAGTCTGGTAAACTGTCACCAAACAGACCTGCCCTCTTCTTCTCTACTACTCTGGAGTGAATAACTTCGAGCAATTAAAGGTCTTTGGACCAGATGATCTTTTCTCACCATTGCCCCCATAGACATTCAGGGGCTCCTGAAATGGGACACCTATGGCAAGACCCATGCAATGGATGCCTCACATCCCCCGGGCAGAGAAGATTTCATGTTAGAATTTTTTTCGAGAACAGCTTGTACAACAAATAGCTTTTAGCATATACAATTTGCTAAGTTGCCAGTTTATCATGAATAGAGCTATTTGTAGTCTAGTCATATCATAAAATCTTGTTAAAAGAAACAACACAAAGAGACTGCTCACTTTTCAGTTATGGTGCTTTTGAATTAATTTGAATCCAGATTGCCTCATGAGTATTGTTTATTCCAATATGAAACAGTTTATGGTGATAAATTGCAGCAGCATCACTTGAGAGCTGCCTGGTACAGTATACTGCAGCAGCAGTTGAGTCAGCTTTCATACCAAGTATATACTGTAGCTACAGCGCACCCAGATTTTATGGTTTGGAGGATAGTTAACAGAGAAAGTCAGTAAAACCAGAGTATTTTAGGGCATGTGCAGATGTTGAGCAATGTCAGAGCTTGTTGTGGTGAAACCTATCAAAACAAATACTGAAAATCTAGTAATCTACCTCCTGTCTGAGCCCTCCTGTCCTCCTCAGACAGGTACTCACTCAACACACAAAACTAATGATCTACAGAGACTGACATTGAGTTGTTTTAACCATACTTTCAGTGCTGAGCCATTTAACACATATGAATTCTTCATCTAGCTCTAAATTTACTGTTACAGCAGATGTTAGAGTCAAATCTCATTAGTAAGATTTCAGTAATCTGCAGAATAATGACAAAACATTTCAGCATCCTCTCAGTCATAACCTTAATTAAGACTAAGCAGGGTATGTTGCAAAACATACCACCCTGTGAATGCATGCTCCTGTGTGAACCATCATGGGCCCAATTCAGAGAGGGAGAGCAAGCATTTGCCATTCTCAACAAAATCATCAGGGACTCAAGAGCTCCTTACTCCTCCATCAGACCAGTTTCTCACCACTGTGTGATTCAAAAACATAGATTTTCTGTATCCACTGAGAGGAAGAGTCAGCAGTTCTTAGACTAAGCCAAACATACTGATATCAAAAGCCTTATGACAAGTATTTAAGGTCTTGCCTGGTGCTGCTAGACCTCATCATAGGGCAGAAGAGTCACAGCTGTTACCTCACACTTAAAATATTTTTTCGCATTAAATGAAATTAATGAATTTGATGAGGCACTATGCCAAATAAATCTCTAGCGCCCTTCCATCAAATGCAACTGAGTTAAACAGGGATTAATTGAGGCCCATGCAATTACCTCTTAATTAACCCTGAAGGGTTGGGATTAACCCTGCTGTTCAGGGTAAGATATGAGTGTGTTTGTCATGGGAACTCCCATACCACGGGTATCACAAAGTTAATGTTGACCAAAATGTCTATGCCAAAACACATTTGGGAGAATGAAGCAGATTGCTCTTGTTCTCCTGCCCTCAGCATTTTGAAGGGTTCTGGGGGTTGCTCTGACTAGAAGGAAAAATCAAAGGTGGAACCAGTTCCTACAAACTCATCTGTTAACATAAAGCCCTGAATACATGCACAGCAGGAAGGCAGACAGCAGGAAATAGCTCCTTTCCTTCCACTTCCAAGCATCTTTTCAAACATAGTCCTACTCAGAATCTTGCTATGGGCATTTCTTTAAAACTTTGTTAATGTTTTATTCCTGGGCTCAGTTTCCAAGCTGCATTCTCTCTCTGTTATTCCAAGTATGTCTACATTGCAATCCAGGGTGATAAGGAGAGGTACAGCAAGGATAACAAGAATAGAAGCAGCATTCAGCAGATGCTTACCTACATTTCTACCTTTGAACAGCAAATACTATGAGCAAAGATCAAAATGCAAACTCCTGCTGTGCAACTTAGTATTAGAGATATGCAATATTAGAGTATTAGAGATAGAGACTCTAACATACATGAACTTTTCTACTACTCTTCTCTCACATACACATAAATAATAGATTTGTTCCTGGTTTAGCTGTGTGAGGACATCCAAAGTGACCACCAGTGTTTCTTTAATGCAGAACCAGAAGAACATCTCTCCATGACACAGAACTGCTGTTTCACGCTTGTCTGAACTATAAAGATACTCAGGAAAGCTGAATTTGTGCTAAACTATGTGAAAGCAGACCAAGAAAAATCTCAGTAAGGATTTCACTCAGCAGACAAGGGGGAGGAAGTCGAATGCTAACCAATCCTTTTAGACTTCCCTCTCTCAACTTAAAAAGTTATACCAGTATCAAGTTAACATATTTCCATCTTTTCCCATGACAAGTAGCTACAGCCTGTCTCTTATTAAATTACAACTCTCAACACCCAGGAGCACAGTCTAGTTCAAAGGTTTGCTGCAGCATCCTGCAACAGTTGGTGAAATTGCTCAATTTAGTTCTTGATGACCCAAATTCAACACTAGTTTAAGAGTAACATTTTGAACTTTAATTGACAAATATATTGACACCTATAGAAAATGAACATAACTTGACAAAATCCTTTAGTGCAGATGAACTGTTATCAGCATGTAAAGAATACCAAGAATATATTATCATGTTGACTCTGGGTCATGCCAGACTTCAATGGAAATAGTTTGGATTATACAAAGGCACTTCAACATGATTAAAATGCACTACACATTTCACTGTCTTAGAGATCTGTGCGTACATGAAGTCTGGAATATGCTAAGGAGGATTTTCCCCTCGACATTTTTAATCATCCATAGTAACTACTGACATGTGGTAATTCCAAACCATACTGACAAATGTTAAAAAAAAATCCACTTATAAAGGATGCAAAGCATCACACAGAAAAATAAAAAGTATATTTTGCATTTGCTTGCAGAAGCAACTTATAAACCATATCCATATGAGCAGTAAATAAATATCCTATTTTGCCAACATGAATTTTGTACCTTCTACCCACTAGTCAGTGACAGAATTTTCGCTGACAAAATGAATGAAAACTATACATTCACCAGCAGGAAGCTGAAAATTTGCAGTGTCTTTTTTGTACAATATTTTACTAGTTCCAGTGTCTTATACTGAAAAACTGTTTACAATAAAGCTGTTATAATTTCTATTTTAGACTAAGAAACAAAGTGAAAAAAGGAATGGATTTTTTTCCTCCAAATGAGGTTGGAGGGGGGAAGTAGACATATATATACATATACAGAAAAGCTTAATATCCTTGATTCACTGTAGAAAACTGTAGTCTATTTTCTGAAACTGCTTTTAGAAAGGAAAGAATTGATTCAGCTCACTGAGGGATTTAAAGATGCAGGTGAACATCAATGGCATTTGTGCTCTTGAAATAGTTTATTAGGTTTGCACATGCTCTTCACATGCTAATTTTTTTAATTTTAATTTTTTGAAAAACAAACAGCTTATACTAGCCAAACATGAATTATACAAACCACAGGTTAAATGTCTTTGCACTCTTTCTAGAATTCCTTTGGCAATAAAGTCTCAGCCCTTTCTAAGTTCTCTACTTAGCTCTACAGGTCTCTGCCAATACATTCACTCCCTTCTGCCAAATACATTAAAGAATCATAATCACATTGGAAAAAAATTGCAAATAAATAATTACTACGTGTAGTTTCCTATAGTCACACCTACCCATTTTCCCCCATTTCTAGGACAGTTCTACAAAGGAGCTGGGAAGGAAAGTCAAGCTTTAGACCTAGATCTTGTCAGCTTCCTTCACTGTTCAATGGACACTCTGGGACTCTGTCACTCAAGAAGCAGGGAAAACTTTGAAATAATGCAGATAATTTACTTTCTAGAATTTCTGATTTATGCTGGAAGGTGAGGAAAGCTTGATCAGGAAAAAGCTGTTTACAGTATTGTAATTGGAGTAAGGTGGAACAAAACAACATAGTAAAAAACCCCAAACAATCAAATAGGAACTGTTGAGGTGGAAGAGTCCATCAATCTATCTAGTTTGGTAATCCACATTTCCCAGGATATATTGGTTGAGAAGGATGTTCTGTCAGGGAGAAAATAACAGATGTTTTGCAGGGTTAAAGAAGTGGTGCTAAACACAGAAGCCGAATACAAAATAACTACTTTTGGTCTAGAGCCATACAGTCTTATAAAATTGAAAGAATCAAACCAGAACAGGTGTATTAGAGACAATTATTAACCATTCAACAAACATTGTGGACTGAGGAGTAATGCCTAGAGAAAAAACATGGACACAAAATTTAACATTGAGTAATGGGCCATGCTGCATAAGTAGATGTTATGGACACAGCAAAAGTCAAATCAGGGGACCTCAGGACCAGCTCTTTTATCCTTGCTGTTTGGTTTTACTGTATTATCATCAGACTGGGCAGATAAGGACAGCCTGATGTCTGTTGTCTTCCATCAACCTAGGTAGAGACAGATACAGGAAATGCAGAGGCTATGCTATGTACTCCCCAGCACAATATATGTGTTCTCCAGCGTAAGAGTTAGAGAGACGCAGTCTCATATGGAAAGCTGACTGTTTTGTTTGTTGCTCCACATAGATAATGGATTTGAAATTATTTTCTTCTAAACTGTTCTCTGCTCAAAACTTTCCTTTAATTCTTAGTCACCCTGCCATCCTCTTTGCCTGCAATACCCATGTAATTCCCACCAGCCGAATCACCACATGCTGTAACATGCATGTTCTATGCAATACTAAATTTTAGAACATAATTGAGAAAGAAATTCAGAATAAATAGAGGGGGAGAGGAGAGGAAGAAGAAGCTGGGAACACTGACGTAAGAAACCTTTTTAATCAGCTAAACCCCATACTCATTTATTAAGCTTGTCATTCGAGTTCTGTGGCTAAACCATAGACAGCCAATATCACTCAAACTAAAATGCACAACTTATAAAACTCTGAAATAATAAAAATAATAAAGCAAGAGGCATAAAATGCCATAACCAGAGGCTGTGGATTATATGTTAATGTAATTGTTACTAAGCACAACATTATTTGCAAAATGATTTTACAGTTCTTGTACCCAAACTGATAGTGAACACATAGACCATAACAGAATATAATAGCTTTTAAAAACCCTAAGCACTAGTTTCAGCCAAAAAATCGTGTCATGGAACTGCACATTTTTTGTGTGGTCTTTACAACACAGCTCTCCAGCTTGAGGGTCAGAAATACTGAAGAGTTCAAGAGAGCATCCATCCATCTTCACCGTTCTGAGCCTTTCTCACAAGCTTGGCCGCTACAGAAGTAAAACATGGGGCCTGAAGCTGCACTGCTACCACTTACAGTTTGAAGGCAAGTAGTGGCCCCAAGTACATTTCCAAGCAGCTCAGTTTTGTCACTGTGTGTTGGATAACCTTGGGGAGCACCTGCTTGATTGACACACTCATATCCAAAAAGACGTGGGCAGAGAAATCACCTTTCACTGTGAGGACAGTGAGCTGTTTAGTCTTGGTGTGGACCGAGGTAATTTGTTGCATTCATAGAGGCACACCTTCATACTTCAGGGATGCCTCCATAAATCAAAATTAAATATGTCAACAGTGCCTACACAACTGAGCAGGGGCTGTCAGAAACACTGTTTCTGGATTCAGACAGCTCACAGCTAGGAATGTTTTTTCAGGGATGACATCACATAGGAAAGTTCATGTAGAACCAAACTACTAAAATCCCCCTCTATTTCTGCACATAGTCAAGGAAACAGAACATTTCCCTACGCCAGATGAGGAGACCCATTATGTGCAGGAGATGGAAAGCAAGCCTGATCTTAGCTTTGCTATTTAATGAAATTTTTTTTTTGCCTTTTTCTTTTGGTGTCTACTGAAAGCTGGTACAAGTTTCCCAAGTCCCAAGTCCACAGTCACATGCTGTGGAGCCATGTAAAATCGTGGCAAAATCTGATCCTTGCATGAAAGTGGGCCATGCTAATTGAATCAAAAGAAACACAACAACTGAGGAAAACAAAGTCCTCTGTGATAAATGTTGGCCCTTTGATCCTCTAGTTTCTGTAATGGATGAAAATTAGGGTGGGCTGTCTGGATTTGAGCTAAACATATTAAAGGATCTGTTAAATCTTTCCATTACTGCCTAAGAATATCCTTACAAGCCTACTGGGTCTATTAAGTATAAGTGGAAAAGATTGGCTGTGCATGCATTCAATGCCTGTTTGGGGCTCCTGAGTGCTGGTGGTAACTGTTGGGAAATCACAGAAGAGAAAGCATGGAGACAGAAAGGGAGTAGACATTTAGGGCTACAGAGGAACAAGGGGAGAGGATGAGTACAGGAGTCAGAAAACAGGAATAGAGACAGAAGGCATAGCAGAGAGCTCTCTAAGAGAGAAGATGACATCAAGTCTGACACTGACAGAGCTACCAAAATCAGCAGTGATTCATTAACAAGAGCAGTGATGCACTAGAAAGAGCCAATGAAGAGGAACAGCTGCAAATGGGAATTATGAAGAGAATTAGATACACTTTAGAGGGACAAACTACATAAAATAGATTTCATCCCATAGGATAAAGAAAATATTATTTTAATGTCACATGTACTTCAAAACATGAAAAGTTATACATTCATGCATTTCACAGAAGCAAAATCCAAACCCAACAAATTCCAACAGGTTTGTGAAGGAAGCTGAAAGGGGGGCAAACATCACATTCCTTTGTCAAGCAGCTAGCAGGGAACAGAATTAAAGCCAACACAGATACTCACTGGCCAAGGTACTATAATTTTTGAAGTGGGAAGGGAGGAGTTTGGCTCATTCATGAGTCTTTCCTTTCTAAATGGAAAAACAGAGATGATGGGAAAATGTAGAACAATAGAGTAGCAGCTATTTTATCCTTGCTGTTTGGTTTTACTGTATTATAGTCAGACCGGGCGGTTAAGGACAGCCTGAAAACATCAGCAACACTTCTTGACACTAAGCCCAGTTAAAACTGTCCCTCCCATAGCCTAGGGAGGAAAACAACCTGTTTACACTTGAAGTTCTCCAATAACCAAGCCCTTTACTGTACTTAGAGCTTGCCAGCATCATACCACCTTTCACAATAAAACAGCATAAATTCACCCCTTATTCCAGCATCTGCATACTGAACCAGGGGTGGCAGAGCCTTCTCGACTCCCTGCTCTGGGCTGCTCTCCCTCTCCCTCCTCCATCTGAGGCAGATCCTGCGCAGTCATTCAATTTCAGCCTTATCTATTCCCAATTACACATGGATTAAACTCAATGTAGCAGTTTTATTGCATGTGCAAATCCACTGCTGTTTAATCTTGCCAGTGCTGTGTTTAGTTTTGATATATTCTGACTGGCTTGCCTCTCAGCAGCAGGATGAAGAATATTAAACACTTCAATGCCCAGTTACTCACACACACTTTTGTGTGTGTTATTTATTTGCATTGTGTGACTATTAAAAGCAAGCAATTCCAAATCACACACTGTGGACTAAACCACAGCAAGAAAGTGCTGTAAAGAAGGGGAGCTTGTAGTCCTAAGCTAAAATGCTTTGGAAATAGGTGATTCAGGCTTGCAGTGCTGGGAGACAGCAGCCCAAGGAGATGTATATGTTTTCCATTGCTTCCCAATGGAAAACAAAAGACAAACAAGAAAATCACCAGAATGTCACCTTTAATGCTGTAAAATGAAATGTTATTGCAGCCCTCAGCAAGTCTTTAAGCAAGAAAATACATTTGTTTTTACAGTTCTTGTGTTATGGCATTTAAAAAAAAAACTAATATTTTTAATGTTTGTGGGTGGGAACATATGACCTTTACATTTTCAAGGCCTGTGCAGATTCCTGTTTCGCAGTGAAACCTACAAAAAGATTCTGCCAGCCTTCAGCAGCTGCCTAAGGTGCTGAATGCTCTCATTTCTTCACATTTAATAGAGGGACATGCCGAAGTAAGCACATTTATTGTCTATAATTAGTGTGTAACCTTTTTGTGGGAGGGACTCCAGTTTTGTTCTGGGTTGGTCCATAACCAAGCAGAAGATGACAATGGGGTGGGTTTTGGCATTAGACAACTATAAATAATAAGGTAATTAAGAAGAGAATATGTTTCAATGACCAATGAAGCCACAGGAACAACTTTCACAATAAAATTGGCAAGTTTACTGAAACTGCCCATTCTTAGTTTGCCCAGGTTTCCCTTAAAACTACTATGTATAACTTCCATATAAACTGGCTAAGTATCCTTTGTAGATCCACCTATCCCCTCTGAGGTTTCACATATCTATTAACATCCTATGGGAACTTTTTTCTTTTCTCAGTATCACAGAATATATATATATATATAGCATACATACGCATAACACATGTATAACCTTTCAGAATTTCAAAACTGTGATAGGACTGAAAAGGACCACCCAGTTACAGTATTCAACTCTTGAAACCACATAATAAACATTTTGCTCAGGAAAGCCCACAAAGCATCCACTTCACACATGCCTCACATAAAGCAAGCAACAAACAAGAAAATAAATAAATAAAGCATCAAGCACAGTTCTGTCACCTAGGAGCTATCATTTAGTCTTAAGGCCACCACAAATGAAACTTTTGTCAGGAACAAAACACTGTTCTGCAGTAGCAAGGAACATGCTGGACCCAGTTGAAATAGTCTGGCGCCCTCCCAGTTCTAGGGCTCTTACTGGGCACTGTGGTGCACACTGCCACACAGACCATTAAGCACCTGCCACTCACAGCTCCTTCTTCCTCCAGCACAGTCCACCACCACTCCTAAACATCAACTGCCTGCATTTCCACTTGTCCGTTTGCTCACTAGATCTCATTTAAAGAAGAGAGGAGTTAAGACAGGCTTTATCTCCTTGGTCTTCAGCTTTTGTTGCTTTGTCCAAGTTCCCATCCTCCTTCAGAGAAGTCAGCTGGTAAGTCCCTCAGCTCCTTTCCCTGGCCTGAGCCAGGAGGCAAAACACCTCTATCATACCCTCAGCAGTTCCACTGGACCTCACACAACTCTCCCACCACCTTCTCCAGCTTCCTCTTTCTTCATTGCTTCCATATGCTGCCCTACCCTCTTAATTTGACTCAGCTGGGAAGAGTTGAACTTTCCTCACCTGTGACTCCAGGGGCCACGTATATAACTCCACACACCAACACATTTTCTGCCCGGTTTTTGTGTTTACTGTTCCACAGTTTCATGGTCAACATCAATACAGCAAGTGAGGACTTACATTCAGATGCCTGTGTACCGGATCAAATGTACCAATGTTACAAGACTGTTGAAAAAGATTATGAGGGGGAAAAAAAGGTAATGGAGGAGATTCCTGTTATAACAGTACAAAATTACTTCTGTTTACCATATTAATTCCTTTTTTTTTCCTTTTCTTTTTCTTAACTGGTGATTCATCTCCCAAGGTTGTTTTTAGGATAATATAAACAGGTATCCTCCCTGCCCTGCTCAGAAACATAGTTCTTGTTGTACCAAAGCCTAAGCTCCAGTTTATTATTAACAGGCAGGAAGTGGGAAAGCAATAAAGATCAGCTCAAATCTCTCCAGGTTTTACTGCTTATAAAATTTCTTTCCTCAAGTTCTCTCGATTCAAGCCATTCAAGCCTGAGACAGTTGCTCCTACCACACTTATAATCATGTGGAAAATAAGTCCCTGTATTAGTGTGTCTACAGAACATCCACAGTGCTTTCCCAGAATAACTGATATATGCCAGTAGGATGGAAAAGTCTGTTATTATCTTTAAAATAGAGCTTCTATTTTTGCCAGAAACATTGCATTACGAATTATTGAAGACAGCCTGTTTATCTGAGAGTGATCTGTAGAAGTGAATAACTCTTTAATTAAGATGCTGGAAGGAGGAGAAAATGCTTCTCTGATCCACAAGGACCTTCTATTTCTGAGGAAGGTCTCAGTGAATCTATTCCAACACAGCCATGAGGACCAAGTAGCCTAGGTGGGCTATTGCAACCACACCGTTTTTTCAGCAAAAGTGTTTGCTTTGGCATTACCTAATAATACTTGGCCAAAAGCTGCCACCTTCTGCAGAGGAGAATCACCATTCCAGTCATCAAGTACACTAATCTATAACCTACAGCAGGATTTGAGCCTGGGCTAAGATATTTGCCATTAGCGGTTTTGCAGTATATTCACTAGGCCAATTTGCCTGTGTATGCATAATAATTATTTAAAAGCCCACACACAATGCAATTTTGGCTGCTGAAGAAAATTTGATAGTTTGGTGGGGGTTATTTTTCTGAATTTTATTTTACTTATTCTTGTATTTCTTATTAAATATATAAAAAAATTCCAGAGGATGTTTAAACAGTAAAAGAGCTTTGCAAACTGAGCTTCATTTCAACGTTGACCAGGCCAAGGACATGACCTGGCAAAAGCAGTAAAGTTGACCTTAGAGAAATTCAATGGGAGCTTTGAAGTGGATTTTTCTGTAGTATTCCATTTCACCTTGAATTCCCTAATACTCTCGTAGAAATTTGTTACTGGAGAAAACATTGTGTTTCCTTACATTGTAGATCTACATTGAGAGGTCTTTGAGTGGTGTCCACACAAACAGCTAAAGAAGGATCTGTTACAGAAAAAGGAAAAAAAAAGATAATTCTTTCACTTTTAAGAAGGAAGAAACACATAAATACATGGCTCACTAAAAGATGTCTAGAGATGTTAATTACTTTTGTAAAGAACTGCCTTGAAAATATGAAATATTGACTTAACATGAATTATTTTTAATTAAAAAGGGCTGATTTTCCTTATTATTGTCCACTAATTTGAAATATTGAATATTACTAAAATATCCAAATAGACTAACTGAATATTTTCTGTGATATGGAAGATCATATAATACTTTCTGGTGTTTCGGTACAGCGGAGGGATGAAATATAACTGTGGCCTTTCTCTCAGCATGATTTCATTTGGTATTGCTTGAAATTGATTTTGACTTGAAACAAGAACCTGAAGGCCTGATGTAACTTAAGCTGACCTTTATCCCATTACACCGTTTGTATCATACAATTCTGTAATCATTTTCCCCTGCTCTTTAATAACTTATTTGCATATATCTTCACTTCTCCATAGTATCTGGTTTTAAGTATGTATTACAAGCCAACAGGAATAATAGTACAAATTTCGAGGTGAATACTCTAAAACTATTTTGTTATAAAAGAACAACAAGGCATATGAACTCTTCCTTGTCTTTCCATTAAAAATTCTAATAATACCTGATTAGTCACCATCTTTAGACCACAACTATCATATTTAATAGATTTTACCTTAGTTTGCAAAAAGGCTGATACCCACTATTCTGTGACTGGCCCTTGCCTGTGCTCTATGACGGATTCTTATTGCTGTGACAGAGGCAGGATGGTATCTCCTAAATTCAAGAATCCATCTCCATGCTCATGTTAATTGGCTAGCCTCTGTAGGCCACAACCATAGAGAAATACTCTTCTCTGAATAGTAGTTCAGAGCAGAAGTTTAATTTGAAGGAACAAAACTGTCCTTTCCTATTCAGTATTGATTATCACATGAACACAGAAACAATTAACATCATAAGTAAGGCATATAAATCAGAGGCCTGTACTTGGTAGTTTGAATATCACATCCTCTCCACCTCCAACCAGGGTCACCTTACTGGCAAATATGTCAGGGATATAACTATACTGCAGGGCTTGTGACTCAAATTTGTGTTAATTTTAAACTAGATATTGTTGTACAAGCTGCATGAAAGCTGTATGTTGCTTTAATGATAGTTCAGGTAGGTCAGCAGCTGTGAGTGAACATAAACATATACTAAATCAAAAGCATTTATAGCCATAAAAAGTATATTGTTAAAACTACAATACCTGAAATATTGTGGGCATTTTAATTTTTTTAACCTACAGCCAGAGGTGAGAAAACATCTTGGTGAAATTTAGCCAGCTACTGAAGGTAGGAGACACTACAGCTCCGTGGCCTAAAGAGATCTTGTAGGCAATGGTTGTCATTGAACCATGAGGAAGGGGACACCTCTGAACTGTCTTCAGTAGATGAAAGGCCTCATTCAAATCCAGAGCTTGGCTCTGCGGCATGTTAGCAACTTTCTTTATTCCACATTGAAAGGTGTGAGCAGAACTCATCACACAAAGTGTTATCAAATAGTTTCCCGGACTCTTCGAATTCCTCTTTACTCACAGTTCACATTTTGTTCTTGTACTAATGACATTTCGGGTGCATATGGTGAAAAATGACCCACTCCTCAGACTTGTGTGACATAGCATTTGGACCACACATACTTGTGACACCAATGTAAAGTGAAGATCACATTGCTACCTCCTGCTTTAAGTCTAGTCTTTGCCTTAAAAGTTACTTGTTTCATCATTCTTTATCTCCACCATAAGCTGTGTCAGGGATCTTGATGGGCCCCTGATTCATGGCTCTTAATCTCCACCATAAGCTGTGTCTGGGATCTTGATGGGCCCCTGATTCATGGCCTAATTTATCAGCTTCTGACAGGACATTGTCTTCTGTGTGTAAACCTCTTCTTCCACAATAAGCTACCAGTGGCAATTTACTCAGGGAATCTTGTCAGATGAGGCAAGATACACTGTCTTCCTATATGAAATCCCATATTGCTGAAATATTTGGGGTGGCATAGCCACCTTGTCCCTCAGGATTGTAATATATTTTTATGCATCCTTTGGACAATTGTCCAAAGCAAAGTTGTCCTTCACCAATCTCTACAAGCAGCTTGCTCTGAGGTGATGAGAGTAAAATGTTGGTGTAATGGGCACTGAGAAAGCAGGGACTGTTAAGAAAGAAGGCAGGCTATGTTTAAATTAAACCATAACTCTCTTTTTTTAGTATATGTATACACTTTGGCAGGCTTTACAGGTGCTGTTCAGTCAATAGACAAGAAAAGACACACCATCCATGAAATTATTGGATATACTTCCAGTGAAGAGGAAGAGTTGAATCAGGTAGAACAACTGTTTACAGACCTATAAGAAAAGAAGATCTTGTTCTTAAACGCACACTGTAAGGGGGAAAAAATCACAAATCAGTCTATTAAGAACAACAACCTAATGTCTATTATTCTGATCAGAAAAAGTTAGGGAAAAGGTTTTATCAAAACACACACAGCTCCTATGTAAGTGAATTCACATCAAGTCTATTACCCTGGGCAAAAACTATAGCTAGTCTAATATTACAGAGATGATTAATTGAATAATGTCTTCAGTCATACCATTGAAATGTGTCAGTATAGTAAATGGACAGTATTAAATCAGCTCCAGTAAACACCAGTTAAAATACTCTGGGAAATGAAGAACTCTTTGCCAGAATGCTATTTAACAGAAAATTATTCACAGACAATTTGACTGGCCCCATACAGATGAATTCTTTCATGCTCAACTTGGAATTAGAAGGGGAAAAATACTGGAGACTATAAAATTCTCTACTCCATAGCAATCTAAATCAGAAATTACATTCTAAATCACAAAAATAATTATGACATGCTATCAGAAGTCATAAAAATGTTGGAAGACATTTATAATAATAATAATAGATAGATAGATATGTAATTGAAAATTACATGTTATTTTGCATATCCTCACATTCTCCTTCATCCTGACAATTTACATGCAAATAAGGTATCTTTAAGTGCATTTTAATTGCTATACTACTTTCAAAAATGGAGAATTTTAAAGATATATTTATCATTTTGTATGGAAGGAAATGTTAATATGAACCAAATAATTATTCTATTTGCACAGTGATAAGGCGTATTTGTAACCAAATCCTCTTATAAATATAAAGAACACTGAACACTATGGAGCTTGACAAGCAAAATAACAGAAAATGTTATCAAGAAAAGGTGCATTCATAGGTGAAAGGCTTTCAGTACATTACTTTTCAATATATCTCTCGTACTAATGTCAGAATAACAGGTCAAGGCTTTAAAATATCCAGCATATAACATGTATATCAGGTGGAAACAAAACGTAGATTGAAAAAAGAAAAAAAGGAAAAAAGTCAGAAGTATCTGAACTTCTTACACTCCAGAGGATTTTCTAGTGATTACAGTTTTTTTAAAGCTGCTGAAGCTGAACCAATAATTTAGCAAAGATAAATATCATTTCCTGTGTATGACCTTGAATTTTAAGTCAGCCCAGAGGGAATATTTACAACCTGTAAACAGACTCTGATAATGGAAATTCTGACAAATCTCACCATTATGATGCTAGTTACATTTATCTTCCAATTTTCTTTCCCCTCTCTCCCCCTCTCTAAGAAACAAATATCCACAGCTGACTAAAATCCTTGTGATAAATATCATTTCCTGTGTATGACCTTGAATTTTAAGTCAGCCCAGAGGGAATATTTACAACCTGTAAACAGACTCTGATAATGGAAATTCTGACAAATCTCACCATTATGATGCTAGTTACATTTATCTTCCAATTTTCTTTCCCCTCTCTCCCCCTCTCTAAGAAACAAATATCCACAGCTGACTAAAATCCTTGTCTTTGGCATCTATCAGAGCATCTCAGACCTTCGCAGCATAAAAACCACAGGATCACTTCTGATATACTTCACCTTGGCTTTACTTTTGAATGTATAAAGTCAGTTTGTATTCAGGCCTGTATTCTGTTTTGGAGCCTTTTACAAAATAACTCACGTTGGCAAAATTTAAGCAGAAGACTGACTACCTTCATTTTCACAAAGTCTGTAGAATTCAAAAAGTGCTCTTTTTACTTGTTCTGAGTGGATTTCCTGTCTCTTACTGCCACTGTAAAGCAGGAGGTTTCTCTTTCACTGCCTTCCAGAGCCCATACATCACCCCCAAAGTGCCATATTGACAATACAGACAAGAAGCTGGAGACAGTGTTGTATCTGGGTTGTTCTGAACCCGTATAGTGAGTGCCCATTGCCAAGGCTGCTTTCAGGTTACACAAAGCCACTTCACTGTTCTGTGAGAAGAGCGAGACAGCGAAGAAGCAGCACAACCACTACTGACAAGCCACAGTAGTCACACTTCAATGCCACAACAGGGTTTTGCTCAGTCTGGTAGGGACTATGAAAACACCCTCATCAGCAATGATTTCCAAGAGTAGGGTTTCGTATGCTCTAAAACTTCCATGAACAATTTGGGTGCTCTCTCTGTATCACGAATGCTCCATATATAGCCTGATAGCTCTTAGACTCTTTTGTTCTGGTCCCTCCCATTATCATGTGGGCACCAAGTGGCACACACTGGGTACAAAGGCTGATCAAGTTATGCAGACCAGACATTGACCAACGACCACATCAGCTGCTCCACAAGTCTTGCTCCAGTGCCAAAACTTGCTTTTGTTATTGCTGAGCAGTGGTTAACACAAGACATTTTCTGCTCCTCAGACCACCCCACCAGTGAGTAGGCTGGGAGTGCACAAGAAGTTTGGAGGAGACACAGCCATGACAGCTGACCCCAACTGACTAGAGAGACATACCATACCATATGGCACCATGCTCAGCATATAAAACTGGGGAAACAAGAAGAAATAAGGACAAGTTTGGAATTATCTGTCTGTCCAAGTAAGTGTTAGAGTTACTGATGGAAACTGATGGAGCACTGCTGTCCCCAGACATAGCTGAACACCTACCTGCTCATGGGAAGTAATGACTGAATACTTGTTTTGCTTTGCTTGTGTGTGCAGCTTTTGCTTTACCTATTAAACTGTCTTTATCTCAACCCATGACTTTTCTCACTTTTACCCTTCCAATTATCTCCCCCAGCCCACCAGGGAGGACTGAGCAAGTAGCTGCATTGTGCTTAGTTGCCAGCTAGTGTTTGGAGATTGGGCTTTATAAATCAAGATCTACAAGCTGTTGCTTGCTGATCGTCTTAATTCTTGCAATAAGAACATCAGCAGCATGTGCTTGTTCTTACCTGTCATACAGTTCAGCTTCAGCATGGCTGTTACTCATCTTCAGAGAAAAGGATACCCATATCTTGAGTTCTTCTCAACCCACCATTCTGGCAGGCAGAAGAATTTTTGTTATTTCACTATGCCAGTACACTACACATATCGTAGTGTCCTTTGGATTTCAGGATTCAGAATTATTAGTGTTTATCATTTCAGTATCTGGGGAGTGAAAGAAGAAAGTAAAATCTTCTCTAGAATCCATGTCCTGCAAATATATTGATTAAATTAGAAGTCTGTGAGAGGCCTTGGTGTCAGCTGTCTTGTTGACTTGAACTTGTACAACTAATCTGTAACAAGTCTCTTTGTAAAAGTTCTCTCCTATGTTGCTTCTCAAAATTCTTCAACCTTTAAATACTCTGGAAAAGAAGTTCAGCTGTTCAAGACTAATATGGGGAAACCAGTCAGCACTGTGCTGACTGAAATTTCTGCTCCACTGCATCAGACAGAGCTAAGGAAAGGGCAAACCTTCCAGCAAGTGAAATAGCCTGTTGTATGCCTTTCAAAATCAGGAGGAAAGATTTATCCCTTGCTCAAGAAGAAAGTACTAATTGCTCTCAAAACAAGCCAAAATCTCCAGCACCACAAGCATGTCAACTTTTGATCTGTACCTCTCTGTCAATATATTAGCATATGATAACATGTTGCAAAACTACATTACAAGTTGCATCCCCTGTCCCCTTCAAAGTATTTTGCTTCCTGTAGCTGCAGTTCTGCTAGGAACATTCTGGTTTAAACTGCTTTTCAAGATCCAGAATTGTACTGGAAAAGTAAAATTCAGTGCAGCTATTTGTGTAGATACGTTCAGTAACTGTGATGGAAAAAGAAAATGACCCCAAAAGAGAAACCAGCTGTATCCAAGCATATATAGCAGCCTGTATAACTTTCCATAGCCTTGGGCAAGAAATCTATGCATAGAAAAATTCCTAAGGTGTCAGAGTAACCAGAAATGCATTAACAAGTAGATAATTAGAGACTGATTATTAAGACTTACCAGATGGATATAAAATTAAAGTTTGGGGGGTTTGTTGGTTTTGAGATTTTATATATTTCCCAAGTAACTTGCATTTAGCTGCAGTCAGCAATTTTATTCTTCCTATTACCCAGTATAGCCAAGCAGTTACTGAACAGTTGTTATTGGAATTTCACTCACATTTCTTCCTAATTTGATTCAAAAGGCTTCATCTGGTACAAAGTTCATGCTTTTTGTTTACTAGGCTGTCAAAAGGTTAAAAATAAATCCATAAACAAGCAGGAGTATTTTTCATTTAGAAGCAGTTCTAGAAGTAATTGGCTTTTCAGTAATGTTTGCATCACAAGCAACTACTTTTCTTTCGAACAATACTCTTTTTGAGAAAAATAATTACTACCTTATATGCCATCTTACATGTCTGTAAAGATTTTGTTATGGAGACACTATATTTAGGAGTCTGAGTATATAAATGTCAAGAAATTCACTGTCCAAGCTCCCTAGCTATTTTGATCTCATTTTCACACAGTGAAAATGTCTTTCACAGTTGTATGTAGTGAACATTGCCCATTCCAAAATATTTGCACTACCTGTGACATCTGAGAAGTTTAGACTAAATTGATTAGATTAGCAAGTGAGAAGGGAAAGCCAAAGATGCCATCATCATGGAGACTGAAAATCTCTAAATTTCATCACAACATGACAGGTTTATCATTAATAAAATGTAAGGCATGCAGGGATAAGGTTTTCTATTAACAAAGCAAATGCTTGTGTAAAGCAAAATAGAAGCAGTACACATTTTCCAAATTGCCCTTTTGCTGTGTCATAAACCAGTACTGGCAGGACAACTCCTGAAAGCTATACACCTAGTTCATTGCTGCCACACTGAGATTGCAAGTGAGAGTGACAATAGATAAAGAGAAAGAAAAGAAAAGAAAAGAAAAGAAAAGAAAAGAAAAGAAAAGAAAAGAAAAGAAAAGAAAAGAAAAGAAAAGAAAAGAAAAGAAAAGAAAAGAAAAGAAAAGAAAAGAAAAGAAAAGAAAAGAAAAGAAAAGAAAAGAAAAGAAAAGAAAAGAAAAGAAAAGAAAAGAAAAGAAAAGAAAAGAAAAGAAAAGAAAAGAAAAGAAAAGAAAAGAAAAGAAAAGAAAAGAAAGAAAAAAGATTTACCACTAAAATATGCATTCATTTAATATAACTTTCAAAACAGCTGCCAAATGGTAGCAGCTTTTGGTCATTACTACTACAGTCCAATCATTGCTCTGGATTCAGAATCTTCAGGTTTGGATTATTGATTCTCCATCCTCTCCAATCCCTCCAATTGTCCACTTCCATGTCAGCTGTAAGTGCCCTTGCTTTATGAGGGAACTGTGATAAATGCTTGCATTGCACAAAAGAAATATTTGCTACAAAAAAATCTATGCACGAGAACACCCTAAACTCACAGCACCTCTCCGAATGTCATCTTGGTGATGTCACCAGATTTTATGGCTCAGGAATACAGAGATCCTCAGCAGCTCTACTTAGTCCTCACCCTGCAACCACAAAACAAAGATACAGATAAAAGAAGATTTGGTACACGAACAAAAAGAAAGAGACAGAGAGAGAAAATTTTGTGTGCTCTCACTAAATAAGTTGTCTGACAGGAAACAAGGAGAGTTGTAATTCGCATATGTACTATTGTGGGAAAACCTATTTGGGTCTATTACAATAAAGAAACAGATGAAGAACAGTCCATCTGTGCACAAATATGACCCCTGTGATGCTGCCAACATCGAAATGATTTGCCAAATGATACCATCTGCACAAATGGAAATTCTTCTATGGGCAGATTGAGCTCACGTGCAGATTCAGTAAAACTCTTAAAGGAGTAGAGTATCCAAAAGGACTGTCCACTTTGGAGGTGGAGAAAACTTGCTATCTGCTAATTATTGTTCTGCTGCATGGTGCATTGAGGCTCTGAAGGATGCTGTCCTTCACAGACTAGGGGGGAAAGGGAATAGAGCTGTGAACTTTTCCATCTTGTGGGATACCTGAGCAGGATAAGTGCATCTTGCTCTCTCTTCCAGCCAGCAAGAACTAGCTCCTTCCCATGCACCACTGTAGGATGATTCCTTCTTGTCACCTCAGTGAGGGCAACTGGAAGACCCTGGTTCAGGGCTGCGCTATCACTGCATTGCAAGGACCTCATGAGGCCGTGATTTAGGATTCCTGATTTTGAGTGGAGCACCTCATCTCACAGAGATCCTGACCTGCAGAGGAGGAACCTAACCACCTAGCACAGCACCTCAAGTCATTGCCAACTGTGAACCCATTTCCGTGTGACCTGTCATCCCAAAAATGTAGCATAGGCAGTTGAATCCACAGGGGCTTTAAGCACTTCATTGAGAACAACTACCCTCAAAGGAAGACAGCTTCTACCCTGGAGCAAAAGGATGTTGCCTAAATTCACCAACATTTTCACAGCTTGCCTTATTTGAGGGAGATTTCCAAGTAAGCCACCAGAATCACCTGTCAGAAGAGAAGCTGTTAGTCTGCTCTTGAAGCAGATTGGGCCCCATGGCTTGACAGAGCATAGTTTGAAGTCATGTAAATATCCATATACAGGTTCAATTGTTTTTGAAAGGAGTTGTATAGGAAATTAAGACAGTGAGTTCCCACAAGCCACAGAGAGGTGCCTTGGGCAAGGATCTGTCCACAGATGCCATGAATTTGAAAAAGAGCCTGATTTAAAACAGTTAAAAGCAGTTGTGGAAGTTTTTTCCCCTTGACAATTTCTCCGGATTTACAGTCATGTTTTAAAACCCTCATCTGTCTGTGTTGCTTTATAAAAGACCAGGACACAAAAGGAGAGACTAAGTAATTGACTTTGTAGTGAAAACTAAAGCCGACCATGCAAAAAGCACTTCCAAGAGACAACAGTCAAATTAGAAAAGAAAAACATACATATTTCTTTTAATTCTCTCTCCATAAAGTGTCTTGGGTGTCACTTATAACAAAAAGGACTAATAAAATCAGAAATAACTCCTGCTAATGGCATCATGGGAAAAAACACAGAACATGTACTTCACCTGTGATAGAACTTAAACCACTTTCATTCAGTACTATTTCCATAGAAAAGGTTTGGATACTTTAGCAAGAAAGGTGCTGTCTTTCTGTGTTTTCCTTCTGGATGCCTTTTTAACATGGGGAAATATCTTTATTTTTCTTATCTAGAAGCAAAATATTGTAACTGGTATTTGCTGGTCCTGATCTGAGATCAGGCCTTGTATCCACAAGTAATGATTGATTAAAGCTCAGTTCTAAAGCTCAGTTTAGTTTGCAATGATGAGTGCAGAATTTGTAATGCTGAGACAGGTGCCTGGGCATCATCCCCAGACATCCCAGAGATGAGTATCCAGTGCAACAAGACTGATGTGGGCAGGTACATGTCTTAAACAGGTGCTTTGACAGGTGCCACCTGTCTTGTGCAGTGCAAACAAAAGAACACCCTCTCTCCAAAGTCAGATCTTCAGCTCTTCCATTCCAAAGACTAAACAGCTTGCTTTTTTTTTTTCCCTTGGAAAGCTACTGTAGAACATGACCTCAACCTTTTACATAAATAGATCACCTTTCAAATATGCAGAAGAACCACTTTCACTGTATTCCTCAGCCTAGAGAGATTCACAGCTACATTTTTCCCAAGAGAATGTTAAAGCTACCAGCTGTTCTGGAAAGAAGGTACTATCCCCTGCTATGGCAGAAAATGGAGACAGTCATAGTGACCTGACAAGTAGATACCAGGTAGATAGGTTAATCATCAATGATTGTTTCATATGAAACTGAAGCAGCCTGTGGAGCACAGACTTGAACTTCTCACTCCCATGCAAGCACACTGATTGCAAAAGTATAACCTACATCAGTTGGAATTAAAAAAATTAAAAAGGTCAGTTACTGCATTTGATGAGAGATGCCACCCTCCAAAATGTCCATTCTGAATTTAGCCTATTTGTTCCTTTTTCAGGGAGAGCATGAAACTATTCAAACGTGCCTTAAAAAAAAAAAAAAAAAGGAAAAGAAGCTATATACTTGTGAGACGACTGATTGATATATGCTGTCAATGGACCAGTTTCCAAGGTGATGGTGACAGCTCTTCCAATAAGTGACTTTAAAACTGGGTTTTGAGGGTGCAGGGAAATATGTATAAATATAGGTATAACAGAATGCCTTATGTTCAAAATTATTTTTCTTCTTCCAAGAAATGTTTTAAATGTTGACAACCAAGCTGTATCAGAAAACTAATCAGCACATCGACACCTCAGAGTCAAAACGAAATGCAGTCTCCACATAACTTGAATGGCAGTTGCATAGTGACACTTGTCTTCTGTGAAAATTATTATGGAACAGAACCAAGATCTGGAACATTTGGGTTCTTTGTTTTGCCAGTCTTCTTGTGAGATACTAACCAAGATATGAGACGCTTTTTTTCTGGTGGTTTTTGTTTGGTTGGTTGGGGTTTTTTTTCAGTTATGCATTAGCTTGCTCAGTTATGTGAGGAGTTTAGGTCAGAAAGAATAAAAGTTTTTTGGATGAATAACATCAGCCTGCTGTTCATATTTTGCAATAATACTAAGCACTCACACATCTGAATTTAGGTACTAAAGAAATGGCAATATACCTACAGGGAAAGTCCTGTGATTTCTTCTTCAAGTGTGAGAGTTAACATGAATAAAAAAGCTTCTTCAAGAAATATCTGTTCACATATTTTCAACATTAATTCTTTTGCTTCAGTTCGCTGCATTGTTTTATTATAACAGAGCTTAGACAACTGTGATAAGTCTGCTTGGGATAAATTTCCTTAATTTTTCTCTTCAAGAACTTAACTTTTAAAAAATTGAAATCTATGTATAATGATGTAATAATATATTAATATAAGTATACTAGGTGTATGTAAACCACTTCATAAATTGTGATTTCAATTTTTTTCTTATTCACATATCTTATTTCATCCATCTTGACTCTGTATTAAGCATTTACAAAAACAAAATAGGAATGTGTTGCTCTCACAAAAACCTGATACACTAGAACACAGCAAGGTGTATCAGAGAGAAAAAAAATTAAAAATTAGACTAATATTAATGAAGGTTAATTTTTTACAATTTTAGAATTTCATGCTGATAATAGAGCTTTTAATGCAATTCCTTTTCAATGCATGAAACAAATAAACGAAAGTAGGAAGACATTATTGCCTTATGCAATACGATAATTTAACTAGGTGTTTTCTACTTTTTTCAGCTGAGAAGTCTTTTCAATTAAGGCTGCATAGGTTGTGCTATCAGCAAGTTACTACCTTTCTCTAAGTAGTTTGCACTCTGAGGAATATTCCAAGGACAACTCTCGTTCTTCTCTTGTCAAGATATCTTATAAACTGTCAAGTGGCCATTTATTTCACCTAGCTGAAGGTATGACTTGAAGGATATTTGATTAAGTCCATCTGATCAAGATGGAGATCTAACATTACCAGGAGGATGGTAATTTCTATTGCCAAGTGTTCAGAGGTACTTGAATTTAATGTAGTTCCTTCTTCTATTTCAGACAGACTGTAGATAATGTTTCTTTCCTGGTAAGATACAGATCTTATTGCAAGTTCAAGACTGCACCAATCTCATTTGACAGTATAGTCTCTCTCTGTGCCATCCTACAAGATTAATTTGTTCAACTTCATAAACCATAAACTCAGTTATAAAATTTTATTATTTAACTGAGTTTAAAATCACTATAGGTAAAAATATTTAAAATGATACGACCTCAAAAAATGAGGAAGAAACAACCATGAGTTAACTTCACACTTCAAACAGTTATTCCCTTTAGACTTTGAAGAACCACATCATACACTGTTTAGATAATTTTAACTTCTTTTTAATTTTATATTAAAAGAGATCAGAAAAATACAATATCAGGGTATCAAGCCTAGAAAATTTTAAAGATTAATTGACCTACAGGAAGGAGATGGATGACCATTGATTACCATGCACACATGTCCAAGATGATAGATGAGTGCCATTGGACCATTGATCTTTGCAAATTAGCCTGCCTTTGGTCAACTATTGCTTGTCTTTGGGATTTCTTCCATTAGTAGTTATCCTTTAAAAAACCAAACAAACCCTACACTTCTCACTGTGTTCTAAGCCATTACTTTGAGTACAGTCTCATCGATACAGCCATAGCTCATTGTAATCTGAGAACTGTTCTGCAAAAAGATAAGAGATGGTTTCATTTTTTCACCATTCTGTAAAAAGATCCACAAGATTCTTTTGTGGGTTTTTTTTGCGGTGTTCAGGACCAGGCTGGATGAGGCCTTCTGCAACCTGATCTAGTGAGTAAGTGTCCCTGACCATGGCAGGGGGGTTGGGACTAGATTATCTGTAAGGTCCATTCCAACCCTTAAATTCTATGATTCTATGATTCTATTTTAAGTCTCTTTCTGGCAAAGGTCATTTTTCCAATTAAAGTTTACATATACATTTCAAGAACAGGTTAAAAATGCAAGAAACCATTCTGCAAAGATAGAAATGTTTATTGAAGCTTTCCCCTGACTCTTATCCTGATCTTGTACTTTTATACTTGCAGAGTGTTAGATCAGTTTTAAATGATTGCTTCTGGTGTTCACCAATGGAAGCAACATCCAGAGCAGCCTATGGAAAACAAATGTGAGTTTTCTGGCGACCTTTGTTGTGCTGTAGAAGATCTGAGCCAAGTAATCAAGTGTTTCCTTTATAATGTCTATTGGAAGACACAGAACAATGTAAATTCTATCACTGCAGGAGACAAAGGAGAGGGAAATGCTACGCCCTTTGAATAACTTTCCTAATTTCTGTTCTTTTTCAGAGATCCATTCTGAAGATCAGCTGTAATCACTACATACATCATGAAATTAAAAATCTGATCTGTTCATGGGTGCACATCATGGTTTAAAACTGAACAGATTTATGAAGAAATTAAATGTGCCTATTTTGCCACTAGCTGTGCACAGACTTCTTGGAACTTGACTATTGATCATGTCTAGGCGTATCATTTTCAGAGTTCACTGACGATGTATAATAACTCACAAGTAACAGATGACTTTCAATCTTGATGTGAGCTTCCAAGACCATCTCTTAATGCTGTTATTTAGCTAAGGAAACTTAGCTTGGGCACACACTGTCCTCATGCCCAGTGAAGATTATAGAAACAGCCAGCAGCTTCTAAGTGTCAAGGAGATATAGGTGTCTAAGGAGATAGAGTCCTGACAATCCAGGAAATGTTTCAGCATGTGCACTGCCTGAGATTTATTGCTGATAACAAAGAGGGGAAAGTCTAATATGTAGAAAAATGTTAATTAAACATGACAATTTAATCCAGGATTCCTTTCTTACCCACAAAGGAGTTCTAGTTTGACAGCAAGGGAAGAAATTGCTCTAGGAAGGGGATTGAAACCAAGAGAAGTGGAGAGTGGATGAATTTTAAATTGAGCTCTAGATAAGTATCTAAATGCACTTGCCTTAGCTGCAGATAAGGCAGGCTATATACAAACCTGTTGGTAAGCCCATTAAAGGATTTCATAACACCAGCAAATATTGGCAAGTCTGTTATGTGCTTCTGTGTAATCAATAAACTGCTTCATTTTTGGCACCTAGAAGACAGCATAGGCCCCAACCTCCCTCCACACACCTTCCATGTAATGGATTATCACCTAGGGTACCACTCTGCCAAATGTTAGCTCAAGGATCCCTATCACAGCTTCACACTGCTTTACTCTTAATGTTACATAAATTATAATCTGCACTCTAAAAACTACACTTTATCAACAACTGTGTTTCGCAGCTCCTCTAGGCAAGATCTAATATGCTTACACAGGAGAAAGGAAGCAAAAGGTACTGTGTTAGGGTCATTGCAGGACAGACTAAGATTAGAGAAATTCATCCATTTCACCATGCTCAAGGTACAAGTGAGAAAGAAGAAATATTCAACATATCTTGAGAAGCTTGTGAATCATTAAAATCCAGAGCTTAAACTGACTACAGAATAGAGCTGGCCAAATTCAATTTTCACCACATGGATAATTCAAACATTTCAGTGTTTGTTTGCATCCAAAATTAAAATGAAAAATCCACACTTTCAAATGATTCATGAAAGAGTTCAGTTTCATAGAAATGCCTCAGAAATGTCAAAATGAAGTTTGACATTGCCAAGTAAGTCAAAATATTTTGTCATTTGCAAATTTCTCTCATTTTGCTTAACAGAACAAGAACTTTTGGGAGGGATGAGGGTATGTTCAGCACAGATCCATTTTCTCCAGCAGTGTTGGAGAACTCCATAAACCAGTCTACATCCCCAGATCTACACTCTCCATGGTCAAAAGTATCCCATCCTGGCAACAGGTATAATGACACTTTCTGCCCATCTACCTAAAAGATGCCCCTTGAGTTCAATCAATTAACAAGCCTCATGTATCATTTTCTGATTTATTTAGGGAAATTTTCCATTCTATGAAAACTGTGCTGTCACAATAAAACAATGAAATTCTAAAGTACTCACAGAATTTTAGAAACCTCATCTTAAGTTCCCTTCTTCTAGTGTTGTTATAGGAACAGTCAGGCTCAAATTATAGGGTGCTTAAGCACCTTTTGTAATTCAATTGTAGAACAAGGCCAACCCAGACCTTGTGATTGTTCTTGTGGTTTTAACCAAACAAAAATATTCCATTTCTTTTCTTTCTTCTGTGTAGCTGCTCTCACTTCAGTTTGCTACCAGATGCTTATTTTCTGTCAGACTGTTATATCCTTTCAGCAAGAATTTTGCTAAATGTTTCCACTTAATCATTTCACTTGACCAAAATGACTTTTTAACATTCACTCAGTTCACTCTGACTAAATTTGTGAAGCTCTCATCAATGTAAGTTCAGAGACTGTTTTTGATCCAAATCTCTTCCATTTTCACTGATCTCTTGCTGAGATAGCAATTTAGCTTCCTTTGGTTATCTTTATCTTTCACATATTATACATAATGGCTGTTCTACCAATATTTGTCTGTCTTCCACAATACTGTCTCTCTAGTTTTCAAGAGAGCACTGCAGTAGTAAATAAAAACCTTCTTATATTTTAGGAGTTCTTTTGGCTGAGTATTGTTTGGGAGTTTTGTTTGTTTGTTTGAGGTTATTTTTGTTTGGGGTTTTTTTAGCAACATCTATGAACCTGAGGTTTCCACATTTGTTATCATAGGATAAATCAGGCTGGAAGCAGGACACCCAGACCTTTACCCTGGTGTAAGACTGCACAACATGTCCATGGCCCTGCTTGGCTGCCCTCACGGGGAGCCTTAACTTCTCTCATTTCAGTTTGTTCCCACTGTCCTTTGTGCTCCTGAGCTATCATTGACATATATGAATTTTAGGAAAGTTCTCTTGTTTCCTTTTCTTTAACCTATATGCCAGGTTGGCAGTCACTGCATATGTACTGAACAAACTCTGTGCAAGGCATGCTCAGGCTACCCATGTCTGTTCAGAGTCGATGCTCAGGTGTCTCCAGCTGCCTCTGTAAGTGTTAGCAAGGACACCATGTCATTTTGAGTGCTGGAGATGTATTTAGCTCAGCACTCCAGACTAGAAGGAAGTGACAAAGTCCTGATACATTCCTCTGCAGGAGCTCTGAGGCCTGTAGCCTTGTCTTACTTTTAAAAATGTTGTTCTTCAGGTATAGCTTATTGTAATCCATGTAAAATACTAATTTTTAGTCTTTCTAAGACAATAACTTCACTGAAATGAAAGTTTCACTGTTTCTGAAGAAACCACAAGGACTATCTATTATGGAAAAAAAGGGAAAAAATCTGGTAGTATAGAAGTAATATAGGTAGTACCTTTGGCTCATCCTGTATATTTACAAACCCCTCCTCCCATACTAATTTATGCCCTGGTTCTTCTCTAAATGAGACTGGCACAATACCAGAAGGTTCAATTATTCCAGACTGCTCCATGTGTCCTTCCTCTGCCAGAACCACTGCTTCCCTTCAAACCATGGTGGAGATGCCTGCCCTTCTGACTGTTGGGAATTCTCCTACAAGCACTGAAAGCACACCGGATAAACATTCAGAATGTGTAGGTAAGAAATTATATGTAATGCCACTGTTTTCTTTTCATAGTTCTACATCTCTCATTATTATCCCTCAAAACTACTCTAAATCCAGTATAGACTTCTATGCTTTTAACATGCCCAGTTAAAACACTAACACTTGTTCTTAGTCTTGTCTGTAAATCAGGGTAGATTACTTGGAGTACCTCAACCTGTCAGTCCAAGAATCTGTGATACATGTGGCAAAAAAACCCCTATTGAAATATATCTATATTTACTAGTTAAAACTTCAGAAGGAATATTTTATCTTGTTCCAAGAGGAAGTCTGTTGCAATTGTGCTTCAACAGCACAGTCACTGCGCATCTCCAAACTCCTCTTATGAATGACATGATCTGTGGTTACTTTGAAATCCACTTGTAACTCTGACAGATAAAAATCAAATTCAAGGCATATTATGTCTTTATTTTGCATGCATAATTTCTTTGACCCAATCACATCTTAAACAACAATTAAACCAGACAGCCATACAGTTACATGTCCCTTTGAATTAAAACATGTGAACAGTTCTTAAATTCTCTTCATTAATCAGAAAAACAGGTTAAGCACCTTGCACACCTCACAGTATTTCATACCACGGCATATACACCCATTCTCTCCTGAGTTGTCAGCTTTAGGTACTTGGGTTTGAAGTTAGAGGCATCAGATATGCACACAGCTCTCTGTTTTGCCTTTATCTTTACTTGAAACATGTAGCCATTTCATACGTGCTCCCCTTTCCCTAGGAAGTAGATTTTCATTGTCTGAACTTGTTCCACATTTTTAGGCTCTTCAATGGAATAATCATTACTTTCTGCACCTGTTTCCTCAGCTATGTTGTCCCCTGTGTATCATTATTAAAGCTTTGTGCAAAAAGGATTTTCTGAATTTATCCTAAGTTTGTGAATAGTTAGGGTCATACACAGTTTTACTTTTCAGACAATTGGCTTTTTATGGAGAATGTTACCATTCCTCTAATTACAACACCACCACCACCTCCAGTTTTATAAGACCTAACTTCTGTGATGTTTAGTGCCAAAATATTTCTTGAAAGTAATTTTAAGGAGTAACTGTCCCAGATGTCAGCATGAAAGCAGTTCCTGAAGCCTTAAGAAGTGCTTTGACATCCCCAGATGAAAGACCTAGGTAAGACCTAGGGGAATTCTCTGTATTTCTGGCAACATGTCTAATTTGCTGGAGGATTTGACTTCTGCATCCTCTAAGTTTCATCAGGAAGTGCAAGCATTTCCTTTTATTCTTCTTTGTAAACTCATAAAGATTAAAAACTCTGGGCACTCCCTTTCTTATGGTCAATTATTCTGTTCACTCCTCTGAATTTTTAAAAGGTATCATTCATTGCTTTGCAGCTCCTTCTCCTTTCTGATTTTTATTTAAGGAATGTGTTTGTGGCACATCCTACAGATAGGAATAATTACAGTTGAAAACAGGGTATGTTGACCAGAGAGTTTGTAACCTATGAAAGCATATTTGGAAAAGTTCCCATCAACATAATTTCCATGAAAAAAAAAAGAGGGAGGGAGGATAGGAAATTTTAATCCTTTTTGTTTAATACAGGAACATTTTACAGAATATTTCCCTTTCCAACCAAAAAGAAAAAAAAAGAAAAGAAAATGAAAAAACCTGTCTCATATCCCCCCAGGGTTTCTCAGTCTGGTTAACTCCCCTGCTGTGAACTTTTGTAGCTTACAAGGCTGTGGTCTGTCCTGGGAGACACGGCTTTGTTAAAAACCCTGTCAAAGAGCAAGATCATGAAGCATTGAAACAACGGTTCTTTGGCCCTTGGCCACATCTTGGAGTATGTTTATCATCCCAGCTCTGCATAAAACCTCTGGGTACTACTGGAGTCAAAACAGTTTTAAATGAGAATGAACATGTTCAGGTTGTAGCAGCCATATAATGTCATAAGCATTTGATGGGGTTGAAATGGTAAATTATCATTCCTTTAAGATAACTGATATGTAAGGAGTGGGTTTCCCACACTGCTATGTACATGTCATTGTAGAGAAAGAGTAATCATTATTCTGACATTAATATGATCATAATCTGAAGGAAAACTTTTCTTTTTCTTGTCCAAACCAGTCACAGGTGGCTTGATGACCTGTTTGATACATGCTGATAATTATTCATTTCACTAGAAACAAACTTGCTAATGTGTTTCATCTAGGTATGTGGTTACTAAGTGTGTTACATAAGATGGTGCCAGAAATGTATTTTCATGTGTCCCCATGTGTGACCCTAAAGTGAAGTCTGTCTTTGTATGCACTGCCTATGAAGAGGGACTGACTGGTGTGCATGGACTCAAATGTGTGCATGTCTGAACCTTGAGGCAAGGGGTACATCTGTTAAATATGAAAAAGAAGGTTGTTTACCAGCCATGTACATTTTTGCAACACATTTTCTATGTTAGATTTGCACAGTCTTCTGCCACAACTGAGGCTGTTTTCCATTCTAAAAATATACAAATAAATCTCATGTCTTCCATGTAACAGCTATTAGCCTTTTCAACATCTACTGGCTATGGTTTACAAAGGATCTGACCAGCATACTAGCCTCATCATGGCCAAGACTGCACAAGTAGACATGGAGATATAGTGCTACCCTTTACTGAAGAAATGATAGTGCAGTTTGTGTTTTCTTTGGGCAAAAGAAAAGCCCTGTACTTCCCACCTGTCTTGCTTCATGTTTTCTAAAATGTACTGGGTGCTGCTCTGCCAACAATAGGTGCTCTATTGAGACTCTGGGAGTCCTTCAAGCCAAGGTTTGAAAGAAATGCTGTTCCTCAGTTCCAAGGAGACGGGTTTACAAAAGATGCTCCCCAAAAGCTTCAGCATCAGCTTATCTCCTTCCTGCTTAAGGAGGTCCCATTCTTGAATTCGTCTCGCTGTGCTAAATATAAGCAGAGTTGGTAACCTCTTCTTATCAACCAAACTTCTATTAAGCTTCAGAGTTTAACTGTTCCATAAATTCATTTTGCTTTAACCTGAAACAGAAAAGACAACTCCGCTCCTGCATAAAAAACTACTGAAACAAGGGGCCTGTTTCCCAACAGAAATAACCAACTGTGTGAAATATCTTTCACCACCTGACTGCAAAGCATGTTCATACAGAAAGATCCTGTGAGTGTAAACAGCCCTTTTGTAGCCTGACTGGCAAGGACTCCCAGAAGCCCACAGCAGTTGCCTTTCCTCCCTACACACGTGGTGTCTCAGGAAGGCTAATGAGCCCCTGCTGCTTCCCAGTGCTGCCCATTAACACAGCTAATGGCTAACGAAGCCTGGCTGCAGCTTAGCTCCACTCCTCCTGGGTCCTGCTCCCTCAGGGAGTGGGGTGCCCCACAGGGAGCCTTTCACAACATCACGCAATTCCCATATGGGGTTTGAAGTGCAGTGAATTCAGGCTGTGTCATGGCTGAGGGCAACTTGTGCTACTCCAAATTAATTATGATGTACCCCAAAACACAATTCTCCCTGAGGAGATCCTGTATACAGAGGCGTGAGTTAAACTTATGCCTGCATGACTAGGATGGAGAAACCGAAAACAGAGTTCTTATGAAAGGAAATTCATTCAAACCCAGCAATGTATATCCCTTGCCTGAAACATACTCCTGTAATTGCCCCAGTTTTTAGTACCAATGAATCTGTTTTTTGCACACACCTTAAATTTCTGTAAGCTTTTGTAACACCTTAAAAAGATGTGTTCTCAAATCTCAGAAAACTGCATAAAAATTGCTTTGCTTCCTACTTTAATTTCAGGCATATGCTTGAAATTAAAGTTGATTAATTAGTTTCCTGTTCATGTCCAGAACTGTATTTGTTTATATTATCACAGTTCAATATAAACCAAGTTATTATTCTGATTCTCCGAATTTTTTGCAACAGAGTCACTGCTTCAGGTTTTGTCCTATTTTTTTCCTTTTCCCTTTTATTTTAATTTCCTTTCCTCAGCTCATTCTACTACGACAAACAAATGTAGCCAGAAGGATGAACACTGCTGATAGAACACTTCAAGCCCTGAGTTCTGTAGGGATGCTCCTGGGGGTACTGGCAGACCAGCTGAATTCTACAACTGTAGGTTTTAGATGGACCCCAAATTAGAATTGGACTTCAAGGAAGTGAAAAAACTCCAAGTGGCCATGAACTCCAAAGCCCTGTCAGTGATCATCCATTTCCTTAAGATATAAGCCAAGGACTAGCCACCCTTCTTCTTGGAGCATGACCTTATGCCCTGGATCAGCAGCCAGTCTGGAAGAGTGTTGTTGACTCCTTTCCACTCCCTCCAATGCTCTTGATAGCAGAGCTGGGGCATATGCCCTGTCTTTTGTTTTTCAATGAAAGCAGAGATGACTCCTGTGTGGATAAGATCTTCATAAATTCAGACACCTCTTGGTTCAGAGAATTAAATGTGAATTTCCTTCCTGTGGGTGAACCCTGGAAACAATAACAATACCCAGGACAAACAAAACAGATTGCAGCACCTCTAATTATGTTTTGCTTGCCCTTCATAATCACCAGGCAAAGCAGAGCTCTTCATATACATGATTAATGTGATAATTTAGCAAGTTATCTATTGCAAAGACACAGCAAGTAAAGTGGAGGTTTTGTTTGTTGGTAAGTAGGTCTACCAACAAACAGCAGACCCTGATATATAGGGAGACAGCCTGATACGGACATTGCTTCAAACAGATCTTTTAAAATATTTATACATGTACTCTAGTCCCTTATGAATCTCTGCAATAGTTAATTGGAGACACTTAGGCCTTCTGTTGGTCTCTCACTGTGGTAAATATTTAATCACAGAGGGAAGTGTGCCTTTGCAGGAGGAAGCATCACTCACTGACTCTTAAAAACAGCACAAAGGGCACTATTACCTAGAAGAAGTATTTTACTCTGTGGTCTAGAAGTCAAGAAAGGTCCATTTCATTATTTCTGCAGTGAAATAGCGGTGTCTCTCTCTCTGTGAATTTGGCATTTATCCCCTCTGCTCTGGAAAAAAAATAAATCGAATACAGAATTATAGTCTTTTCTGGGTAGTTTATTACTGGATTTTGTAGCAGGAAGTATGGTGCTTGATTAAGTGGCCTGTAACATTTAATTTGGTTTCTAAGACTGAGGTGCATGCAGGCATTGCGCTGACAGTACAGGTTCTGGGTCTACCCAAAAAAATCTCATGCCAGGTCATGCTTATACTGCCATCTAAAGTTGCTTCTCTTAGTACAGAGTATTTAATAATTACTCAGCAAGTATGAGAGTGTGTTTGAAACCATTTGGAGTAAGGTTTGACTAACTCAAACAAGAGATGAGGAATTAATGGCAGAAAGACATCTGCTTTTATGAGTCTGACACATTTGCAGTAATCCTTGCAAGGCTGGTTGCAGAAAGAAGGATAGATAACTGCAGTCTGGGATATGAGGGATAGATAAATGCAACTTGGTATACACAGCAAACAAAGTGTTGATTTGAGCAGGCAGAAGGAAGCATAACTCACAGAGCAAATGAATATTGAGAAATGTATCAGGAAAGTAAAGTACCAGGATGAGGAAAAGTATTAAATTACTGCTTCTTTTGATACTGATTTATATTGCAATTCATTCAGTCAGAAACTATCTTAAAGTATATTTCTCTAGTTTGAATTTTCAGACTGTGGCTTTCATTGGACAAGATGACAAGTTTTTCTTAATTATACTGGAATAAATCAAAAGTAATAATGCAGCAATCTGTGGAATTGCTCTGGGTATACAACAACTTAATTGGAATCAGAATTTGAATCATTAATTCAATGTTCTATTTTTTACTGCTTTTTTATTGCTTTTTACTGCTTTGTGTGTGTGTATGTTGCACTACATTAATTTTATATTGGAATATTATAGAAATACAAACTCACCTGTAATTTTTTTTTCTTTTTTTGCTTGACATATCTGTATATGTTGCAATACAGATTATTTAGGTAAAAATAACTTCTGGCAAAGTTACACTGGTCATAAAGTAATTTCAGGATGATATTACAATGAAAGTGATGTAAATGCTTTTGATATACCTAAGGACAATTTTTTTTTTTTTAAATTTCAGCTAATGAAATAGATGCAGGAAGCACATAAATATTCTAAAGAAGGATTGATGAAGACAGCAGCAGACATCAACATCAACTAGGGTTGGACTCTATGATCTTTGAGGTCTCTTCCAACCTGGTTGATTCTATGATTCTATGATCAAAATATCAATATGTTGCATTTTTTTCAATAAAATAAGGCTCCTTGAAAATGCCTAGGAGCTGAAATTCAGGTAAATCCATGCCCATAAGTCATACTTCCTGAAGTAGTAAAACTGCAAATGCCACACACAAGTTTTTTCCTTCTGTTTAAAACTGTGTTTTGCAGTAGATTTGTAATGAAAACATAATCCAAAAAAGCAGCTCCATAGAGAGCAAAATGATAAAGAAAGGATAGACCACACACACACACATACAATTTCCATTTTCAAATAGTGGTAAGATGCAGTTTGTAGCCTTCAGTGACAAAAGACTAACGTTTTGCTTAAGTTATCTTATGCTTAAAGCATTGGACCAAATTACTTAGAAAGATCATTATCAGTCATCTGGCTAGGAGTCTACATTGTAATCTGGTCATGTATATTATTTTGATGTTTCCGGTTTGCCACTTCCACTACTGACTAGCAAAATGTATTAAATCCGACAGATGCAGGTCAACAGCTGGGTGGCCACATATACAGCTTCCTTCCCTAGTTCAAAGGCAGGAATCCATTTCTGCTCTCTGTGGCTGTCATCCAGGAAACGAGAAACTGCAAAAAAATTTTGCCATAAGAATTTTCTTTTACAAAGTTTTATATTTCCCTGGGAAAAAATCATGTCAATGGAAAATTTCCAGCTCCAGACAGCTCAAGACATTCCTATGAATGTATCATTCATGATTGCCTGAGAAACCTTCTTCACTGGTATTTTGCTATGGGTTCTTTCTAGCTGCCAGTACTGAGCTTCCTGAACTGAGACTCTTATAAACTTTTGTAAGGCACAGCCAGCCTGATTAGGTTGATTATGAGGTCTAGGGCCTGGGACATAATAACGATATTTATTCTCATGAAATTCTGTATGCCAAGGCAGCACCAAAAACTGAGGCACCTTTGGATTATTTTTGCACCAATGTAATAAACTCATATAGATAAAACAAAAATTTTAAAGTGATTCCCAGACTCACAGACAAAAATCAGCAGCTTGAACACCTGAGGAAACTGTTGTAATATGCCAGAACAAGTCCCATGACCCATAAGGCTACACCCTAGGTTAGAGATCTCTTTACAGTAGGCAATTTAGGAATCCTGAGATTCTCCAAGGCTGACACAGTGAGTGTGGAGCCCACACAGGAGCAAGGGACAGACATACACTTTCTGACACAATAGATTCCTCCAGAAAGAAACTTAGGTAGGACAGAGTTACTGCTTCCCTTGCAAAAAGCTGTATAGGTATGACAAAGAAGGAATAGCCATAAGAGCCTAGATGTGGACACCAGACACCTCACAGACTGTGTGTACTTCCAGATAACTCTCCAGCCTGCCATGGTAGAGGGAGCTTGGCTGTCATAAATGGACTTTCCTTTAGGAATATTACATTATCTATACACAGCAGTAGGTAGTTATGTGTAGTCTAAAATTTCACCCTCATACACCTAGGATTAAAAAGATGTAGCCAGAGTAGAACGATCTCACTTGGATATGTCCAATGCAAGCCAAAATGTTAGCAGAGGTTCCTGTGTGTTTATCTTCACATACAGACATCAAGATCCTGACCAGCTTGTAGGATGAAGATATCACTTGGGAATTTGCCTCATAATGATCTTTTAGTTATACAGCTGGCCAAGGAATCTCAAGCTAGAGCAAGGGGATCACTCATCAGTGCCTTTGCCCACAGTCTCAGCAAGAAACCAAATAGAAATACACTACCAGGATAGGGTCAAGAACACTGAGAAAACTCTGAGCTCATACTATCACTAGGTGGTGGGTGGAGCCACTAGTAACACATGCCATCAAAACCTGCCCATAGATTGCTTCCCAGATGTGTCAAGTTTATCTGCATCACCCAGCAGTTCTTACACAGGTCACTCCCAAAGGAGTAATCTCAAATCTGAAAACCTCCTCAGATCTATCATCCTTAACAATAAAAAGCACATTAAAAAGTGAGATTAAAAGTCATAATAAATCTGTAATTATAAGATAAAAAGCCAAGAAGTTGTTAAAATGGAAACTAATTTTTTCTTTTTTTTTTTTCTTTTTTCTTTTCTTTTCTTTTTTCTTTTCTTTTTTTTTTAATGACAGCGTAATAGCCATGGACCAGCACTGTTAGTTTGAAGGGCTGTCCCAGCTCAGAGTAAAAAAGTATGTCTTTGTGCACATTTTAATATTAATGAAACAATTCAGCAGTTCTCTACAAGATTTTTTTCTCTCATAATCTTTGTGTGTTCTTTAGCCAAATTGTAGCATCTCGTATTTTAAAAGTGTTGGCCAAGACACAGAAAACTGGTTGTTGGATTTCTGGTGCTGTGCTGATTTGGGCTGAAGTAGAGTTAACTTTCTTCACAGTGGCTAGTATGGGACTATGTTTAGGATTTGTGCAGAACACAGAGTTGATAATGTAGAGATGTTTTAGTTATTGCTGAGCAGAGCTTACACAGAGCCAAGGCCTTTGCGGTTTTCCATACTGCCATGGTGGCAAGGAAGTTGGGGATGCATGGGAGATTGAGAGGAGATACAGCTGGGACAGGTAACCCGAACTAGCCAAAGGGATATTCCACACCATAGAACGTCATGCCCAGTATATAAGCAGGAAGGGGGGCCAATCAGGTGGGAGGAAGTAGGAGGAAGGGTAGACATCTGGAGTGATGGTGTTTGTCTTCCCAAGGAACCGTTACATGTGATGGGCCCTGCTCTCCTGAAGCTGGCTGAACACATCCTGCCCATGGAAAGCAGTAAATTAATTCCTTGTTTTGCTTTGCTTGTGTGTGCAGATTTTACTTTCTCTATTAAACTGTCTTTTTCTCAACCCATGACTTTTCCTAGCTTTTACCCTTCCGATTCTCTCCCCCATCCCATTGGTGGGGGAGTGTGTGAGTGGCTGCATGGTTCTTGGTTGCTAGCTGGGGTTAAACCATGACAGGTACCTATGACTGTATATGCCTATTCAGGCTAGAAGATTTTTTCAGAGGTTTCAGAAAAGCATTTGGGGAAAGATATCCTGAAAAAAGAGGCAGCCTTGCTGCAGGCATGTGGAAGTTTTGAAGTCTTTGGTTGAAATGTGAGGAAAGAGCTTCTTTGTTTTCATTTTATTTTTTTAATTATTTCTCAGAGGAACAAAGCACTGACTCATTCATTTTAGTTAAACCATTAAGAAATGACTAGATAATAATAAGGTTTCATCTCTTTGACAATGATCCATTTTCAGACAGGCTATTAATTGAAAATGTGCTAAGTATTATTTTCTGTTATCAATGCATTGTTTTAATGCAGTATTACATTAGAATGATGATAAGATACTAATATATATGTTACTTCAAAAACACTAATATATACATATATAATTCATATATAAAAATAGATATATGAAATAGAAAACAATTCAAAATAATGCATTTTTATAGCAAATTACAGTGAAAGGGAATATAGAGACATTCTCAAGAAGTGAAATTCAGGTGGCTTCTGGCAAGAGAAGAATCTTTAGAAGAACTTTGGTTTTGTGGGTAGTTATCAAATACTGTTTTACAACAGTGAAAACTACTCATGTACTGATCCTTAAGCGCTGTCATGGAGTCCCCAGAACATATCCTACATATTTGTAGCTGAGATCTTCAGCTACAAGAAGTAGGAGGGGTAAGGAAAAAGAATATGACAGCTGTCAATAAGTAGTCAGCACACCCATGAAATTAGGAATCAGATTAGAAGACAGAAGGGAAAAGAAATTGGAGTGAACTGTGAAAGTAAGAGAAAAGCAGAAAGAAATGCCATCCATAGACTACTTAAAAGAGAGACTGCAAAAACCAAAGTTTTCACAATGAAGATAATAGATCTTAATTGCAGTCAAATAAATCACTAAAAATAATCAGAGGCTGATATCTGCCCATGAAGGCTTGATGTAGCAGGCTGCCCAAAGCTTCAGCAGAAGGGTGGCTGCCCATGGCATGTGTGCCATGCACACAACCACTGTAAAGTCACAATCAAACACCATATCCCAATCAGCATCGTGCTAAATTTATGCAGCTCAGTAGTGGCAGCTGCCCATAGCAGTTCCCCATTGAAGAGAGGGGTCATTAAATCCTAGGGGAATTATTGTTGCTTTGATTATTATTGGAAACTAGGAAAAGAACCAGCAAGCTCAACTTTTTTTCCCAGATCTCTAAATCAAAATTGTTCTTACTTGCCCACCTGTCAACAACATTTAAATAAAACCAGACATTGGTGTGGTTCTGTTGAGACCTTTCCAAACACAATTAAGCTTATTGGATGAAGAAGAACCTAAGAAGCACAGACAGGGCCAGAAACACAGTCTGCATTTATACCAGAAGGGTTTATTTGGTCATTTTTACTTCTTGTCTATATTTGATTCAATACCACATTTGACAGAATGTAGCCAAGCTTTGCACACCCAAAATGGGACTTTCCCATTTTTGGTTAATTTTAGGAAAAATCATTAAATACTCTCAGTTTCTTATTACCACTTACTTCTGCTGCTAATAGAAACTCACAGCCAAGAAAATCAAAGTATCCAGATGGAGGGAGAAAAAATCCACTCAAGAGATGGATTTCAGCTTCAGTTTTCCCAAGAAGCTTTTCTAAACATTAAGAAACAGAATGTTTATGAAAAATGTCTCGTCAGTGTCCTTTTAAATGCACCATGCATATGGAGCATATACAAAAATGTTAGAAAGGAAATGCAGTTTCTGTAAATACTCCATATCATCTGGGCATTTGGAAGTCACCTGTGCTCCAGCTTCAGAGGACTTGGCAATACCTATAAGCCCAGAAAGGATCCATTAAAAGAAAGGTTTTTATCTGCCGTGTATGGAAGTGAAGCACATTGAATTGAATATGTTTGGTTTGGGAAATCTGTTTTTGCCTGTTAAGTAGAGCTCTCCTTACATGTTAATAGAAAGATGAACCTAATGTTCATCGCCTCATGTGGTTTTGTGTGTCCCAGGAATACTACTACTACAGTCTACAACTACAAGGCTCCATCTGGCTGCTCAATTAGATCCCAACATGACAACTGATTGTTATGCAAAAACAATTGATTAGATTTTTATGTCCCTCAACAAGCTGACTCAATTACAATGAGTATAATTTTTCTTTTCATTTTTTTCCTTTTTGCTTTATAGCTTATAGTTTATTTTACTGCTTTCCAGTTCTGGCACTGAAGTCTGTGGACTATCAAATGCCCTTGCCAAGAGGAAGCTATACCACTCTGGGAGCTTGATGTGTTATGAAGGGCTTCTGGGCGGCTTGACAGCAACTTTGCCAAAGCACAGTTTATTGTGCAGCATTCAGACAGAATTTTTGAGTAGTCTTGTTAACCCCCTCTCCAAAACAATTGGGAGATGAATATTAAAAATGAATTTGAGTTACTAACCCTTCATCTGTTCGCATCTTCTGAATTAGTCTGCTCTTCCACTTTTAAAGCTCTGCTTTTGAGATGGGGTGAAACAAACCATTGGCAGTACTGGTCTTCCCTATTTTGCACAGACTAGCAACAAGGTCCAGGGGGAAAAGGCTAGCAGGTCCTATGAACTTTGCAGACCTGTCAGACTCAGTATCCAGGCCGGCTTCCTCCCATCTTCTGAAAGAATTGCATTTCAGCAAAGTTCTTCACATTTCTATTGGGACCCTGAGAGAAGAATTAAAGCCTCAGAGATGGATTTTTTTCCCCCAGCATTATACTGATTCCCAATGAGCTAAAGAGTGATGAAAGCTCCTTTGATCCTTCATATCCTGTAGTTGGGAGTGATATCCTTGTGTTTACAGAGATTTGAGACTGCTCTGCTTATTTTACCAGTATCCAGGGTGTGTGTATAGACAAAAACATCATCAAGAATGCACTTTACCTGCTCAGGCCATTAAAACCCATACTAAGTATGGAATGAGAAATCACAAATACCGAAAAGAAGACTTTATTTGCTTATGACTTGCTAGAGATATTGCATTTTTCTTAAAACTGGAAATTTGGCTCAGATTCAAAATTCATCTTATCCTGTGTAATTCAAAGTGGTTTCAACTTAAATTCATTAACATTAAGAATCAACAAAGTATAGTGTGGTTCTGTTCTCCTTCATGTCCTATCCCCATCCTTCCAAATACAAGTGTCCCCTATTTTAAAAGAGATTCTAAGAATAATTTCGTTATGCAAAAATATGGTAACATCATTTCTCCCCATATTAGAAAGCAAATACCTCCCTTTCTTGTAGCTGAATGATGTCATTTGAAGAATTCTTTGGCAAAAGCGTTTTAGTCGCAGTCTTCTGTGCATGACATACATACAAGCCAACAGCAAAAGGAATACTTTTCAGCACAGCAAACCAGTAACATAATCCTCTGTGACTGGCTCACTGCTCTGTAGGAGTCAAGGACCCTATACATCAGCCGTTGCCACAGGGGGAAGGTGGGAAGATAGCTGGTTGACCCCACTCTTCAGTTCATTTCTCTTGCTCTAGAGGCTGTTTTTGTATTTCTCTTCTCAGGATTTCCTACTCTTGGTTTCACTAGTTGCTCTTCGTGTTAAAAATAAAAGCACAAAGCCAGGATGTTCCTCTGTGTTTGAAGGCTACCTTTAACTATGTTCAACTCAGCTGCACTGAGTTCTCTACAATGAGCCTTGCTGCCATCACCAGCAGCACTCACAAAGCCCAGAATATGCCTGCATCCTTGGACTCCTGAAGGCAGACACAATTTTGCAGGAGAATAGATCCCACTCAACACTTAGCTCTTCACCTGTGAACGAGCATTTACTAATCAGGGCATTGCAGAGGGAATCATGGCATCTGGAAGGTTTACATGGACAAACTGGCCATAACCTTAATTAATTAAGAGCCAAAATGTTGTTTAAAAGCCAGCTCTCTAAAGAGTTTAACTCTTTAAAATGCTTTGAAAATAGAGTATTCTTACCACAGATTGAAATAACTAATGTTTCATGCCTGCCTTACGCAGTAGTACAGAGATGCTAAATACCAGTACATTCTGATTCTTATGAAGCATAGTTTCTTCTTCCTGTTGTAGGTTAGGCTGATATATTAAGCCCTGAAGTCTATCCTGCCCAGCCAGTCTTATTAAGCTTGTTCCACTGGGAGGGAGTTCCAAAGGTTTTGGTATAACATGAAATTATTCAACTGCACCCCTTTTTGCAAGTAACCTTTAATCCTGAGTCACCCCAGCACGCCTTATTAACAACATCAGTCTTGCTGGCCCATAGCCCTGCAATGCCTCCCAGGTCAGGGACCATGAGCTGGCTTTCCTACTTGTGGAGTACACAGAGGTTTCAAGCAGATCTATACAAACCTACTAATGGAAAGATGAAGAGAAAAGAAAAGGAAAAAAAGCAGCTGAGATTTTAATCTGAGCATTTGAAACACATCATGTAAAGATCTCAGACTTGAGAACAAAATAGACTTCTGAAGAAACTGAAAACAAATATTCTCATACTACTAAAATCAAGCACCATTTAGTACATAGCAGTTCAGCTGTCTCTCAGCTGAAGGTCTTGGCACTGGTGTCTGCAGTTTCAGGGTTTAGTAGTGAATATATGTAGGAATTTCTTTCTCTTGGTAGCAATGGATGTATAGAAAATAATTTGTTCTTCCTCTTGCATGAGTCTGTGCCCACTTGAGAGCACAGACAAGGAGGAATGCTTGCTCCATCAAAATCATTGAATTCCACCAATCCACGGAGAATTTCAACTCTAAATGACTAGTGCTAGAGGTACATAACTGTCAATGAATAAAGAGCCCAACAGTGAAACAGACTCAGGCCTCCCATACTTAGGAAAGCTGACAGAGGGTCATTACTATTGGGAAGTGCAAATGCTCACCACAGAATATACCACATTAACGTTCTCAGCAGCAATATTCTTTAGCTTTGATTATGCTGTCAAAGCACCGATTTCACTGAAGGTTATAGGGGTAACAGTACTAGCATCACAACCTTTCACAAATAGAAACACCCTTCAAACCAGAGTGTTTTGCTGCAGAACACAGTTGAAATTTAATTTCTCCACCATATGAAAAATTGAAATACTTAAGTAATAACATTCAGCAACATCATCTGCCATCTGATAGTGCACAGAAACTGGGCAATTATGTTTCGCCTCGGGTGGCTAATAGGCCCATTTCAAATTTCAGGCATTATCAGATAATAGCACTGCCTGCATCTGAGTATGTTATTATAATTATTAACCATAAAGAAGTGGTGGAGGGGGTAGAAGGGGATGAGAGGGGGGCAGGGAGGGAGGAGGATTGTTTGTAATTATTTAATTTTGAAGTTCCATAAGATAAATTCATTGTTCCCCATGAGCTAACATTCAGAGACCGAGTGCTGGCACTACTTCAGATTTAACTCACTTCAAACTGACTTGTTTTCAGATTCATAAAACCTTATCACTGTTATTTGTAAGAAGTAGAATTCAGAGCAGTAAGACTTGCCTAAAAACATTACATGGTAGTGAAAATGGAAACGGCAAGAGAAACTCTGAGGAATCTTCCACTAGAAGCCAATCTATTGCTGGTATCATGCTTAAAAACTCCAATGAGTGTTTTAGACACATTACTTGATTTCAATCATTTTGCTTTCAAAGTCTTCTTATGATGTGGATATTCAGGTTTGGGATGAAACAGAACCTAGATTAAATATCCTTCATATGTTCATACATGCCAAAATTTAGAGCCACAAAAGTGTACAAGCTTGGAAAGTGGAGAAATGGCCTTTGGGAATAGGGACCCTTAGGGGCTCAAAACACTTAGGCCAGTGTTTTGATTTTGTGTCCTGGGTAAAAATATACAAAGGCAATACATAGGTATTTTGACCAATTTCACATCCTCCATTTCTGTACCCATAGGAAAAATGATATAGCACCAAGGTGAAATACAGCATTAGTTTTTTTAGATTTATAGCTCTTTCAGTGCATGGGAGGAATATTGAATATATATCTTCCTATAGAAAGGAATAGAAAGTTTGATAGATACAAAAATTTAATAAATAAGATTACGTAGTGCAGAAATTAATATTAAGACATACAGAGGTTTCCACAACTCTCCATTTGCTCTGATTTTGTGATACTGGTATTCTTCAAAGCTCAAGGCTCAGAGACAACATGCAAAGTGCTTTCAGTAATTGCTTTTTATTAAAGTGATTTTCTAGCACTCTGTAGGAAAAGCTGCAGAAATAGTGAGTTGAATTTACACAAACACAAGACAGCCTAAAAAGGCTAATGATTTAAACCTTTTCAATTATTTCATGTGAAACTGCTCTTTCCAGCTCTTAAAGGTCATTCAGTGCACAAAAGGACTATAATGCATGTGAGTTGAGTGCTGTGTAAAAAAACACATTTAACAGAGTTCGATAAAAAAAGAGAATAAGTAAAGTCAGTTAAAACAAGCATTTGTCTAATAACCTGGAGGCAAACTATTCTGCATTTGAACATCCACCATGAGTCACTCACGCCACCAGCATCATGAGAGCTTTAGTCCCACAAGCTTCCCAACCTTCTCATTAACCACATCACAAGTCAATTTCACATCTCTTCCACCATCATACATCTGTCTGTGGATGTGCTACAAATAACTACATTTAGTTCTGAAAAATTATTAAATTACTTAAGAATTCAGTTTTCCTGTGTGTCCTTTTCTCTACTCATATTGTAGTTACCTCATGAATGATACTTTACAACTAGAAAAGCAAGAAAAATCTGTTGCCCTCTGCAGTGTTAGAGGGTGGCTGTGGAGGAAGAAGCATTTCAGGGGACTCACAGCACTGGACAGCCAGGCACTTCTTCTCAAGATTACTCCAAAGCAGAGCTTGTGTAAGGGACCTTTAAGAAACATTGCCTGGCTTTGATGGGTTATTGTGGGGCAAATGGATGATTGTGGTTTGCTGAGCCACAGGATGCCTCAGGCTATGGAAGTCCTCTAGCTGCTGAGATAAGAAGGCGCCATTGCCCACCACACAAATCCTCCAGCTAACAGATGATGACATCCCCTCTAGCTGCCAAGATAATGAGGCACCATTGTCCTGGCAGAACCCAAATCTAGGGTCAGGTGCCTTCTCTGGGAATTGCTATGAGCTCACCCTGCAATTCAAGGGAAGCTGACCAACTAGAGCCCTGGCAGAGCCCTATAAAAAAGCACCAGCCTGCAGGATGAGGGTGCACACCCACCACTGAAGAAAAGGCTATAGATCATCAGAACACTGCGGGATCCTATGGTGGTGATTATCTCTGCACTGGCATCTCAAATCTTGCTTACCTCCCCCTCTTCTGTTTCTAACTTTCCTATTGCCCCTTCTCTCCCCCTGTATGACCAGTAATAAAATCTCACTCCTTAATGGTATTTTGACCTTGTTTGTGTCTTAATTCACATTGGGGGAGTCGACCAAACACTCCAGAGTCTAACTGGACTGGGACAGCTTGTCTATCTCCTTAAAGGGGAGCTTTGGCTAAAACACAGCACTTCACTTTTTTCCATTAACTAATCTTAAATACACATGTGGATTTAGTTGAAAGGGATAAGGCAAATACATTGCAAGAAGATCTCTGACTTAGCAGCAGCGGGTTTGATGAAGAACATGTCTCCCTTATGAAACTTCATGAGCTTTCACAAAGCAACCTCACCAGCACTCATGTAGCCAGTGTCAGCATTTGCAGCAACTTTGGTCCTGTGCTCTAGGAGACCAGGTGGTCATCTCCAACGCTTTGCTCCTTAGGTGCCTGCAAGATTTTGCAACATGGCCAGACAAACCTCTGCAGCAAGATCATGTGCAACACAAGGAACTCGGTAAGGGAGAGGATTGATTCTCCCATGTATTAAGAGGAAACTAAGAAGCCAATATATACTTTGGTTAGGCTTATAACAACTGAAACCATCAGTAACAGACAGATAGTGCTAAACTGAAAAACACACTGAATTGTGATCTCAGCATAAGGGTGCTGAGACCTAACCACTGGGAGATAAAGACAGCCTGGTTTCCCTGGACTGTGCAGTCCAGTCATGCACAGTGATGCACAGTTAATGCACAGTGATGCACAGATCATGCACAGTGATCCTGATCCTGACACAGCATCCTAGAATCAAAATATGCGTGATATGTTTGTGGTTAGCGGATAACTTTACAACTCGTTTAATTACCAGGGAATTTTTTGCAAAGTTACTTTTCAGGGTCTCACCATGCAGTTTTTCAGTATGATGTATGTAGTTATTTCACATTTCAGCCTTTCAGTGCCACACAAGATGTAAGTGGAAAGGACATGGAAATTTTCCATTACTGCAGAGCAGTGCAGCTCAGCAAATACTGTTTTTTCAAGGTACATTATTGATAGAATAGTTAGCAAATTCTGAATGGCAGATTACTTGCTAGTTTGAAAACACTGCATATATCAAGTATTAAGATATTCAACTCTTATTGCTCTCAATAGAACTAAATCACATTCCATATTTAAAACAAACAAACAACCCCAAAAGCAGAAATAAAACTGTTTACTCTAGTGAAACAAATCTCAGAGCTGTGGAAATCTTCCTCTCTCTCACTCTTCTCCTCCCCCATATTTTGAAATGGCAGTGGCCCAAGATACAGTAATCCAGTTTGTTCAGTGACCAAACACTCTCTCATGCCTGGAGGATCAGCTCAAGATGCTGCACAACCAGAATCAATGCATGAAGCTGACATACATGCACCCTCTGAAGTCTGCAGTACCTGGGGTGTCTGAAATGCCATTATTCTCCCTGTAAGTGGTGAATCTCAAGAGGTGGAATTGCTTTTTCCCTGGCCTGTTTTCAATGGCAACGTGTCAGGTTTTAATTGCCTAAAAGGGTCTTAAATTTAAAATGCTTTTTCCCAGGTTCTTGGATAATTTAAATCCTTGACTAGTTCATTAAAAGGCCATTTGCGATGAGGCAGTCTGGCGCATCTCTCACTTAGCACGCTCAGCTGAGCTAGGAATAGAAGCAAATAAACAGCAACTGTGCTGCCTGACACTGAGCATGAGCATTTGTGGGTACCCACAGCAGTGGTAGAGGGGCAGAATGGATATCTTGCAATTGAACAAATATATAAGCTGAAATCTGGGATTTAGTGAAGTTAGTAGCAAAATTCCCAAAGCTTTCAGTAGTACCAGATTTTTGTCTCAATTAGTTCCAGAGAGTTCCTACAAGGTGGAGCTTTTGAACGTGCAATATAAATAGATAGCTGATCCATAAGGGTGCAATGTAGCTCACTGGAAAACATAAACTAAATAGAGCAACAACATGCATTAGATATATGCTTTGGTCCAACGACTTCCTTGGTGTTTCACATTTTCATTCTGCATTCTGTTTGTGTCCGTGTATTACTTCAAAATTATACAGTCTTATATTAGACCCAGTAGTAGAAACATTATTTAAAGGAGCATTTGGGCAACCAGTAAAAGTCAGTTTCCCGATGAACATAAATGGTCCCATAATAAAAATGGAAAACATGCTTCTCGAGACATTTGACTTTTAGAGAGATAGCTGAGAGAGAGAGGTAGAAATGGCCTCTTCCACAGGGTCTGCTTTCTACGCAAGATTAATATAAGGGGCTAATATTTTTACATAAAAAAATTAATATTTGGAAAATCAAATTAGGAACATATTAGAAAATCTCAGATCATGTTAAAAGACTATATGTATGTACATGTGTAGGTGGACATGTGACACAACACATAGACACTGCAGTTGTTATTCACACATGCATAAACAACAACAATATATTTATAAAATAATGAGACTCATAATACCCATATTGTTCTTACACAAATGCACTTATACTGTGCACACTCACCTCTTGAATGTTATAAACTCTGACCACAGATGTTTCACCATATGGTGAAATTCCAATTCTTAATATCAACCACCTTATTATTAATTGTATTTGGCACTTACATAACCTCTTTCATGTAACTGATTCCTTCTGGATGCTGAGATGTGTTCCCTTACAGAAGGCCCATACATTTGTGGTATCACAGTTTCTTGCCACAAGCTTGGCACTATACAGCACTGAAAAGTTTAGCTCTGCGGTGCAAATACTGCACATGTCTGGTGCTATAAACGTTAGATGCTGCTGATAGCTTTAATGAATTTTTCTGGTATTTGAATTTTGGGTCTTAGGTAGATGGAAAATCAAGTCTGGGTGGAAGTTGCAGCTTACTAGAAGAGTTCAGTGGAGAAGCACAGCTGTTCTTTTCCTAATATCTAGGTATTTGCATTTTCCTGATGTACTTTTTTCCATCACAGTTTAAATTATGCAGCTTAACTTCTTTTCACACATTTCCCAAGGAGGCCAAAGTAGGAAGCGTGTTCTTTAACTCTATTATTTTTAAAAAAAGTCTATCTGCTTCCTTCCCTCCCATTTGAAAATTTTCTTCACCTCGACAAGTGTGTTCAGCAAAAACAGCTTCTTTCTGCTTTCTTTTTTTCTGTAACAGGTTAAATTTTCCTGGTTTTCCCTTTCTGTTTTTTACTGTCACTTTGCTGTACAATGAAACAGAGAGAAAATGATCCATCTCTGTAAAGGTTGTTTGTTATTAAACTTAATACCTATTTGAACTGCTGCTGCTTTTTCTTGAAGGCCTATATTTGTCTTTAATTAAAAAGAAAGGATGTGGATGATGCATAGCTAGCTCCCTCTGATCTTTACTATTTGATCCCATCCATTCGAATATAAATGTTCTGTCTTGTTCATTCAGACACTAAATCAATGCAACAAATCCAAAGGTCTACTGCAGCGTTCATTTGTTTGTGAGATTCTTGTTTTCTTTTCTTTAAAGAATGTGTTGAAAAAGTGATATTAAGACAGCTGTGTCTCAAGACTTCAATATTTGAAACATGGAGCATAGCAAGGCGAGATCTGTTCTAGGCAATTCAGAATGTTTTTCAACACAATGCAAACATCTACATCAGGAAAACATCAAATTCAAAGAGTTAAATACCAAGAGTAGGATTACTTGAAGCTGACCCTACCTTCCCCCCAGGGAAGGCAATACTAATACACCCAGAGGATTAGCAGCCTTAATACAGGCTAAGTGTATCTGAGTCTGACTAGCTCCTCTTTCACGCTATGGTTCAGTCCATATTCCCAATCAGTTCAATTTACCGTTGCATTCTTTTTTTTCAGATGTGAACTGGACCGTAATTTACAGCCTTCTTTCTCCCTCAGATACTTATAATCCTCTTGGAGACAATGTATTTTCTGATTCGGTTTTAAAATTTTCCAGTTAGATTTGTAATACAAGATGAAATTACATTTCCATATCTTCTCCTGCTAGCTGTCCCAGCTTTCCTGCTCTGCAGCTTTACATGCTAAACTCACAGCATTTCTTTTTAAGATGGGTCTTGCTAATCTCCTCCATTCAGCCCTGTCATGTTAGGCACCTCAGGGTAGATCACACTGGAATAGGGAATAAAGGAGATCTGGGGTGTCATGAACAGAAGATATTTTGCATGTTTACCTACTTTCTCTTTTTACAAATATTTTTTTCAGATTGCTTAACGTCTTCTTTATATTGCAAGTTTCTTTTTTGTCACAGTAATTTATGCAATCCCTGCTGAAGAATTCTATCTTAAAAATTAACCAGCTGGGGACTGGTATAGTTAGGAAATTATATCATTACAATCCAATACTGTGTTAATAGTGCCATTATAGCTTTGTAATTCCTACTGTTCTCATATCCCTGGCCTGCTATATGCTGATTTTTCCTTGCACTAAAGGAATTGCTATAGCAACATACCTTCAAACACGTATGATTAATACTTTATATGCCCATGACTGACTAGATATTTGTTCTAGACACAGCATATTGAAAAACAAGATGGAATACCTGCCACAGATCCATAGAACAGAAACTGATTTATACTGGGAGAAAAATAAATCATAAATTGAATAAGAACAAGAGAAAATACAATTTCATAGATTCAGAATACAGGCAAGTTGATAAAATATGCTGCAACATTTTGATCTCTCTGGTATATCTAAACAACACAGAATATCACAACCTATTGTAGTATTATATAAAAAAATTTATTTTTTTCCACATAGGAAAACAACTTCATCACTTTCTTTCACCTGAAGACAGATTTCTCAACCCAGCAGACGGATTCTTCCTTAGACCCCAAGGAAAATAAAGCTGTCTCAATTTGGGAAACCAAGAAGTGGTCACATTTCGCAAAGTTAACCTCACATGCACCTTTAGGCCTACAGTGAAGAAGATGTAAATGTTTGTGCTTCTTCTTAACTACAGCTCCACCTAGTATCATCCAGGATTTTGCATAACTGACTATAGCTGCCATTCCTGGTCAGAACAGGCAATTAGCAGCATATGTTTTCTTAAAAGCTAATTATACACAAATTACCATTAACCACATGGGATATAGTTATCGGAGACTGATTAAAATTATTTTCAGATGTCACTGAGTTTGTGTGATGCATCTAATGGCAAATTTCCTCATCTTCTAAGGTGAAAAGCACAGGGCTCTCTCCAGTGTAGTTACAAATTTCATCTTTTAAAATTCTGGATAAAGAATAAAGCTGAGTCATGCAGTGAATGGGGTAGTTGCCAAGAGCAAAACTGTCTTGTTATGAATTAAAGTAGCCATGACTGACAGATTCAGGAGGAGGCCCACATACCACAAAACCACTGAATTTAAGTCTTTAAAACAGGGCTTTAGGGGTGTGTACCATGCAAAAGGTAAATTCCACCCTATGGAAGGCCAGTGCAGGTCATGGTGAAGAGTGTGGCTGTGTGCCACTCAGGTCTGTGGACCTCTTGGCTTTCTAAGGCACCTTCAGTTCATTTAATTTCTGTGAAACCCCTTCAAGCTTTGTGCATGCACAGAATGTGTTCTGCACGGTGCAGGAGAGTGTGACATTCAAAATGTAGAAGATAAATGGGGACGGGGGCGGAAGTGTGATCAGAGTTCCAAAGGGCAATATCCAACTCAGAACATGGAAAACATCAAATCTTTTAGGGAAGACAGTGAAATCTGATACTATAAATAATAGGTTAGAGGGAACATCACTATATTTGATAGGTTCTTTCACATTTCTAGAGCTGGGATTTTTTTTCTGGTTCCAATTTCTTTATATTGCATATGATACTCACATATGGCCCTCTGACCTCTATTAACTTGACAGGGTGTGTGTACACAACTCTTGTCATTCTGCAATAAATACACATTTAAGACATATGACATAAATGACACTAACAGTTACTTGTGTTGGCTACTTTCCTAAAAGCCCAAGATTTTTAAAGGTGTTGTCTTCCCACTGAAAATCTCAGCACCTGAGAGTTTCAAGGTAAGTTTGCCTACCAGATACACTCGCCACACTTAAAGGTAAGTTTCCCAGACATCTTTGGGAATCTCTGACCAATTAAATAGGCACGTAACTGCATGGGTGAGTTTGATTTCTGATGCTTGTAAAGAGCTACTCATCCTTTCATCTGAATGTCCACTTCTTTTACCCAAGTTCTCAGATCATTTAACAAATTATCAGTTTGCTCTGGCTTAGCATTTTTTTGGGCTCACAGACTTTTGTAGGCTTTAATTTTTGACACACCATTAGGCAAGGCTGCTGGAAAAAGTGTTCCTACCCTCTCTTTTAGGTTAAAAGTTCTAAACTCAGAATGTGACAACTTGTAAGGATCAGACAGCCTTTCAGTATCATATGGTCAAGTAACTTGTGCCTCAGTTTCTTTCCTGGCAATGCTGATTCACATTTTCCAAATAACTGTTTATGGTCCTGCACAACCTCTATTTTTCCATGCTTCAACCTGAGCATTTCCTCAAACAACTCCAGTCATTTTTCCAAGATCTACAAAGCCTCCAGCTCACTCCAACTCACACCAATTCAGTTGAGAAGGGAGTGGGAAAAAAAACAAAAAAAACAAAACCAGGTTGTCTGACAACTGTCACTGTAGATGAATGCAGTGTAAGCCTTTGTCAGAATGGATGGAAGCCCAGGCCTAAACAAATTATAAGCAGCAGTCATCAGTGATGGGAGGCAAAGAAGTGAGTTAATTGTTGAGTGAGCCTTATAGAAAGGTCAAAGTCTTCCTTATCCATTTCTGCTAGCTTCATTAGTAGACATAAAACTTGACACAAGAGCTTCTTCAGCACTGATCTTTACTTGAATGTTGATTGTCAGTTGCATCCTGACTTGGGGATGCAAAGAAAAGAATGGGATAACACAGGCAGTTGGCATACAGAAAAGATCCCTTTGTCCCCCCTGCAATCCACTCCCTCTTCCCATGAAACATCTTGTGCCATCCGTCCTTGCTGCAGAATCCAAGAGGCAAGAGAAATTACAGCTTCATCCTGTCATTTCAAGGCTGTGTGCCTTTAAAACCACACTGACAAGGGGTACCTTTTTCCTCTAAACCAAGACGGGACTGAAAGGGGCAGAACTACAGTCAATTGCTAATCAGAGATACAATTCCTAAAGGGTACTGGCATATTTCTTCTTTGGTTATATTTAATCATGGTGCTATCTAAAATATTCTAAGCCAAGTGCCTATTCCACACCTATTTGTCTGACTTCTATCTCTCTACATGCTTTCTACACATAATGATCAAGGGGATTACAATAGTGCTCTATCATAGTTCCCCATGAAGAAGGTGTATTCTCAAATACACATGGCTTTTCCAGAGTCCCCGTGCTTGAATGAAATACTAAGACAGTCTGTATTGAGACAATGGTTTGTGTGAGTTTAGATGTGTTTTTCTAGACTGTTCATATGTGGAGATTCCCTTTAATCTTAATTCTGACTTTGAGTTAATTTAATAAGCAAATTCAAGACTCATAAATCTTTAAACTGACCGTGATGAACTGGATGCTTGGTTTGGATTGATTACTAGAAAGACATTTGATAAGAAAGTTCTTACTCTTGAAAAATAAATTAGATTTATAAGGCCAGGTTTTAACCTGTAAAACAATGCATTTGTGGAACAATCATATTTTATAATTGCAAGGACAGAGCGCCTCTTAATTGCCTCACTCCAACACTTGCAAAATGAACTGGCAATGCCCATCAACTGCAAATCGTCCCTCCTGTCATTCTGCCTGACAGCTGAAAATGCACTTCTGTCAGTAAAAGCTGGAGCCATATTTAAGGCTAACAAGCATCCATCTTCCAGCTTCTCTGCATCGATTTACCCAAGTCTCCAAATGTGTTCTCAAGAGATCAGAACCTTCTTGAGATGCCACTGGTTCAGTAACAAAATATACTCAGGTTAGACCACCACAATGGGAGTAGGTAGCCTTCAAAGTAACAGAAAATATTATTGCATCAGCAATTCTGCCTTTCTCAAATGCGAAGTAATTTCAGATTATAAGTATTTTTCCAAGATATTATCTATTGTTCTAGTGGGAAGGCATGGTTAGAAGTCAGAAGAAAAATGCTTTTAATAATCTTCTTCTGATACAATCTAACTAAATGAGAAAGAACTGAACGTTAATAGCTGCAGAGAGCTGAGATAAATCGTATGTTCTAGACCATACAAGATGGCATCTAAATACAGCACCAAGAGAACATGATTAATCTAACTTTTAATCTTGCCACACACTGAGACAGCCTAAGTTTCACTTACCTCAACTGAGAGACCCAAAACTCTGCAGAACAAGAAGATACACTTTATTTCTTACTTAGGGGTGGATATATATTTCACTGTGAATGCAAAGGAAAATCATCCTTGCAAATGAGTCTCCAGACCCATGAACACTCCTATGATGGTGGATGACCCGTAGGCCTGCATCTGAGGATCAGGCATCAGGGCCTGCAGAGAGGAGGACAAATATAAACATGCTACATTTTGAAAAATTGGAAGAAAAGTCCCATATCCTGTATTGTGGCATTTGCTCTGTCTTGAGAAAATGGAGACAAGCCAGAGAGAAGTATATGGAATCTAAATTGATCGCCAAACATTTGAAAATTGTGGGATAGAGTAACTCAAGTAGATTACACAGAAACGTGTAGACATAGGATATGGCACATACTAAATATGTTCAGATGTGTGGCAACTGTGCCTGATGCTTCAAAAAACTTTCCATTGTGGGAAAGCCATCTGGCAGGTCATCCACAGTTGCTCAATAAGAAATTCTTTTTAAAAGTGAAAGTTAAGGACTGCCCTGAGCCTGACTGATTAAGAACCAAGAGATATGTCTGCTGACAGAGCCAAGTCCTGGACCTTTATCAGTTTCAGTTCAGACAAGAACTGCTGGGAGAACAGTCAGACACCCTAGAAAGTTTCTGACAGACTTCAAGAAGCCAGTGAGCAGTGAGGAATTCTGTGGCAGGGACAGTTTACTCAGACTCTGAGCATGGATGGCATTTGCACATACGTAATGGGGTCATGCTTAAGATTTTAAGAACTGCCTTGGGAACAAGATGAGAAGGGAATGCCTTGGTATGCAATTAGAAATGCTCAAAACCTCATGTTTGGATATAAAACAGCAACAAAGTGGGCGAGACTGTATAAAGAATGCAAATAGAAATCCTCTAGTAGGTTTTGTTTAAAATTTGGGGGTATTCAAAATGCAATTTACAGTGTGACAGTTTACAATGTTTTCTATGTACATTAAACATTTGCTTGTTTAAGGAACAGTATGGCATTTTAAAACTTGTCTAGAAATTATTGACACCTGTTTACCTGAGCTGCATCTCCAACTCCTTGAGGTATGAAGCTTTGAGAACATACTGAAGAGTCAGGGCTGTTAACAGTACCTCAGCTAAGAGTTAAAAGTGAGTGATAGGAAGATGGGAATTTAAGGACCTGAGCAAAATATTGCCCATACCATTATATTAACATAGATTAGTTTGCTAAAAGCAAATATAGTTGAACAGGAAATACCTCAAATACACTAGCCTGCATCTCAGTTGGCGTCCTTATTTTTTTCTTTGGCGATATGGTGAATCAGTCCAAGTTCAGCATTACTTCAAAAGACCTCATGTTTTTTGCCTTCCAGACCTCCTTAGATCATCTTCCTTCACCACTACAGAAACCATTATTTTCTTTAACCTTTGTTGCTTCCTCTGTCTGCAGGGCATCTTTCATTCAAGCTTTGTACTGAGGTACCACATCTAGGCTGTCTTGATACAAGTTGTTGATATTTTCTGCTTAAAAGCTCTTTGTGTTTCTGAGTGTTTCCATCAGAGCAGGAACTCTCATTCTCCATCTTGAATATTGCAGCATTCCTTCCCTTGCCCTTAACAAAACCAGTCTCAGCTCTCTAGAAATTTGTTGTCCCTTCTCCTGCCTTGTCAGGTTGACTGTACCAGACCTGTTCACATTCTTCCAATGGCTTCGTTCTCTTGGTTTCACTTCTAAGGTGTTCCAAAATTTATTGCCTCCTTGAAATAATCTTTTATGATACAGTTAGCACCTGTTCCAGCTTCTCTATGCTCATTTTGTATTTGAGTTTTCTCAATGGACTGCTGAATAAATGTTTCCAAAGTCACCTTGGTATCTTCCTTCACATCTGTTTTCCCATTGCCTCAATTTTAGTAGCAATTCAAGACCCCATTCTGTATTTGTGGCTGCCTTTGGGAGTTTTGCTGCAGGCATGTACAGCAGCAAGAGAAAACCTCTGTTATGAAATGCTGAGATAGTGTTATAAACCTTAGCTGATGTTGTGGTGGCCATGTCATCTGTGCATTTGGTTGCATATTGTTTCTCCTTCTTCTAATGGAAAAAATAAATGAGCAAAAGCTGTTTTGAATGAGGGGGGATTTTATGTTGAACTATGTGTGATTCAGTTTTAAGAAGGACTGGAAGCAGTTCAGTGGAAACTAGTCTGAATCATAACCATAAAACTGAACACCTCTTGTCCCTGAAATTCAAGGCTGAAGGAAAAGTTTGAGCTTTGAATCTCCTTGGGTTTTCATTCTGGGCTGCATTCAAAACCAAAAGGGACTTACTTTCCAAATGCAATTTGATGTGGCCCGGGATAGCATAAATCTCACAAAAACATCTGGGAAGAGTTTTGCTGATAGAAAGAACATGGAAGTATTGTTTCTTGATAATGCACAGCATTATAAAGTTAACATATACATTTTCTAAAATAATTTCCACCCTGACATCAAAAATGTGTGTTGTTAGTCTGGAAGAATAGAGAGTAACTTTGAAAATTTCTTTGCATCCCAATTATATTTTGTTATTTTTATTTCTAAGAAAATTATTAATTTCTAAGAATTCCTACTGGGTAAAGCTAATGATGTCCAATACCATCAAGAGGACAGTGCAATTTAAGGAAAATATGTGAGCTTGGCAACATTTTGTGGTCTGTTCTTCTCACATGCCCTGATCTTCCTGTTTTAAGGATGTTTCAGGACATATTTGTGTCTACTCCACTCTGGCCTTAGTGGAGATATGCTGCCCATTATTTCCTCTAATTCTTTTCTGAACCTAGTGGTACTCTCTGCCTCCACAGCTCCAAACAGCTACAGGTTGCAAAAGCTCATGACACAGTGTGTAAAGACACCTTTCCATCTGCTTTAAACCAACCTTCTAGTAGCTTCAAAAGCCCTCAAATCCAGTTATTTTAGAGTACGGTGAAGAGAAGTTCTGTATTTGCCTTATCCACTAACTTTTACAATTTCATAAGCCTTGATCATATGTCCCCTAACCCAGCTATCTCCTCAAGCTGAACAATCCCAAACTTTTTACCATCTCCTGGTAAAGTGGCTGAGCCAACTCTGTGAACATTTTTTTGTCCTCCTCCACATCAGCTGCACAATATCATTCTTGAGTTGTGGAGATCATGAATATACACCACATTCAAGATGTGAGCCCATCAAACTTTTATATAATTCCCTCCTTCTTCCTTCCTGACAACACCCGGCATTTTTTGGCCGCTGCTGAATGCTGAGTCGATGATTTATGCAACAACTAAGAACTCCTGAGCCGTCACTGCCGTCTCTCTATTTAACCCCATACAGTAGACCTGTTTAGATTGTTTTATTTCCAGATGCATTTGTCCATATTTATCCACATTGGTACTCTTTCACCCTCTTTTCCCCCCTCACACTTTGTTTGCTGACGTCCTTCTGAAGTTTCTTGCCATTTAGTGAAGCCTTGGAGATCACACTGCAAATTCCCACCACATTATCACTGAAGGTTCTGAATAAAACTGTTTTGGTTTTTTTTCCGGAATGAACATACTACTGAGTCATATCCATCCAGAAAAGTCATCTCTAAGGAGAGCTATCTAGTTGCTGTCTTCCTACCAGGTTTCACTTCTATAAATGATCCTTTCCTCCAAACCCATGACAACTTAGTTTCTATAATAACCTCTGGTGTGCAACCTTAACAAATTTTGGAAACTCCATGTTACGTCCCCAGAGAAATCCTTTATCCATGTGCTTATTGACATGATCACTGACACCCTCCAAGAGCTTGATCAGGCTACTAAGACAGGATTTCCCTATGAAGAAGCCACTCACCTTTCCTAAAAGGCCATGTTCTCAGTGCTTTTACTAATATTTTACAGACTATATGATCTAAACAGACTTACAGCCTGTAGTTATATCTGAAGACTTTCTAACCAGACTGTTGCATTAAACAATGACACCTAATCTCCATAAAGCTTGTTCTCAATGTTTTATTCATATCCTAGAGATGGGTAAATGATGCAAGTTTCCCAAAGCTGTGGCTCTTGCTGAATATTATTTTTATATGCTAAGTAAAAAAGACAAAGGGAAGGCAGCTTCAACAAGTGATCACACGCACTTAATTTCATTCCTAGGCAAAGAAAACAAAACCAAAATAAACCCCAGGTGTGTTAAAGCCTTTCAGTTATAATATAATTAGTAGCATGATATTAACTCATCATTCCAACCAGGTTTCTCAGCTTGCATATACAGCCCCCCATATTTCTATAAGAGGTAGTCTTTTTCTATTTTAAGTCCTAATTAAGTTATGCTTGTTTTTCTTTCTCACGCTATTGTTTTTCATTCACCCATCAATTTTTCTCTGCAGTAAAAATGCTAAAATATAATCTTTAATAAAATGCTTCCCTTTATTACTAGAATAAATCTAACCTCCACATTCTTTTGAAAATCAAAGTGCTGAGAAAAATGGGTCAGTTATTGAGAAAAATATTACCCTTTTAATGCCAGTAAGAAAAAATAAATCTAAACAATAAAGAAACAGTCCTTAGAATTTCAAGTTCTTACAAATTCACCTAGTTTAAGGTAAGGAACATGTGATGTTTTGATTTTTTTAAGAACTAGATCTAACATTGGACAAACATACACACACACATACATAGGTTATAGTGAAGTTGTATGAACCAATACTCCAAGGGCTTGGACAAACGACTCTGGCCAGTTGAAAGCAATGATGTAGTATCCAAGCCTGTCTTTTTAGGGTTCACTTCACAGTATTTTTCAGTCTTGACATTTCACCCCCACCATGCAGTAGAAAGGTTATTAAGAGCACAGCACAAATAGCCTGTACTCCCAAGAGCATATTTTAATCAGAAAGAAAAACAGTAACTGCAGACTCTGATAAGAAAGGGGTTCTGTGTGAAGGAAATAACAGAAATTGCATGGAAGAGTTTTACTCCTGCCTGTAGTCAGGCACATCCTGTGGTGCAAAAAGGAATGGACCATCACCTGCCACCAACTGGAGCTGCTCTCTGGAGTTACTCATGGAGATGCTGAGGAGACATGGCCCTAATTTGCTTAACTCCCATCACCTGCCTCTCCCCTGGATCTAATTAAAAAAAAAAAAAAAAAAAAAAAACCAAAAAAAAAAAAAAAAAAAAAAAAAAAAAACAAAAAAAAAAAAAAAAAAAAACAAAAAAACCAAAACCCCACATTTTCTTTTCAGCTATGGGGAAGCAACATCTGTGGTACACTTGGGGTCTTACTCCCTTAATTTTCTTGGCAAACACTACTGGAAATGTACCTTCCATTCCTGTTCCTCCTCTGATGTACTTTTCACATATATATTTTAGTTTATTTTATAAGCCACAAACTGGATGCATCATTCCATACTAATTTATTGCTCCTAAGGGGAAAATAACCATTATGTCAGCACCCACTGCTTTTGACTCCCACCATGCTCAGGTGCTGGGGTGAGCTGGAGTCACACCCCAGACATTCCTGACTCCTTCAGTGGCATACCTGCCCAACAACTGCCTGTAGCTGCCTTCCCCTTGTCCCTTTGGCCCAGCAGTCAGGCACCCACTCAAGGTGATGGCTAGAGTGTGGGGGTCCTCTCCATACGGCACAGTCTTGCAGCCTTGGACAGGATCAGAGAGATGCTGGGGAGCCCTCCCAGTCTGAGTGTGCAGAAACACCCTCAGCCTCTTCAGTTAAGGTGAATTTCAGTGTGCTGCACTAGAGCCACAGTAGCACGCTGCCACGTATTAACACCTCTGTAAGTCATCACAGGAGAGCAACAGACAGATACAATGAGTAGTAGAGAAGTTCAACCAAAACCATACAAGAGACAGTGATTTTGAACAGGGGAGGCATAGGGATATTGCAAAGTTATGTACACAGGCAAATGGAGCAAAAAGCCTAAGTATTGGGTCCTGGGCACTCCTCTACATCAATCATGTGCCACATCTTCTCCCATTGCACTGTTCCATGGACTTCAGCCTCTCGCAGTGGAAACATCCTTCAGTCTCAGCATCATCTGGTGGCAGCACCCCAAAAATGTCCATGGCTGTGCAAGTAGCAAGGGTTAGAAGAGTATATGCTATTAAGTTTTCACAGGCAAACTGTAACACAAAAAGCCACAGCAGTTGAAACAATTACAGATTTTTAATCCATTTTTCTGCCAAGGCAGGGTGTTGAAAGCATTGGGTCCTCAGCTACTAAAGTTCATAATCTGGTACATTAACTTCAACCTCCTATATTGATCTCTTCACTCACATCAACTCTAGAGCTGATGACTTGAGTAAAGATGGAGAAAGGGGAGCACAGAGGTTATACTGCGACTCCTAGACTGAAGGATGGATCTCTTCCCCCCATATTTGACATCTACCTCAGAATTTCCCAGGATTGATAACTTGAAAGAATGAGTTTTGCATGTCTGCAGTTTTGCTATTCTATTGCATTTTTTCCTAATTGTGTATCTTTTTGGTATTTTTCAAGTGAGAAAGACCCTTATTTATTATTGTTGAATGTCTCACATTTCTAAGTGCACCTCATCATCAGAGGGAATTTGCCTCAGGACTTGTGAATGCATGGTGCTGTCTGCTCATGATGCAGCCTACATTAGCCTCAAAGCAGGCACACACTTCCTAGTGCTGAAATTCTCAAGTCATGTCTCCACTGTGGCTCCAGCTGCAGTCTCACAGCTCTGTATGCTGTGAGGTATATACCAACAGAGCTGACAGCCTCACAAAGGTGCACGTTACCTAGCAGCAGCACAAAACCTGTAAAAAACATGCCTATGAAGTAGCAGTGTCACTCTCACTGCTTGACTGGAGATCACAATGAGATTGCATGAGCCTAAGCCTGATCAGTGTCCAGTAAAAATGAAAAACAATGTTGCAATAAATCAGCTTGAACTCCACTCCCCAGGTATTCAATGACATTATGATGAATTTCTCCATTCACATACAATCTGCTTCTTTCTTTGCCGAAGTTTCTCTACCATATTTTCAAGTCCAAAGTTATGGTCATCAACACTTGATTAATTTAACTGGGGATAGTTAAGATAACCTGGAGATATTATTTAGATGTAGAAACCAGGCATTTAAAATGAAGCTCTGCTTAGAGTGGCCTTAGGTCAATCATTACTCAAGAGAATATTCAGTGCAGAATTAAGTGGATTTCTACCTTTGCCTGATACAGTTTTTTGTGAGCCTTAAAATGAGCTCTCCGTGTAACTGCACAACAATTGCATCATGCATTGTTTACATCTGACTGAGGTATAATAACATTTAAACTTGAAAAATGGCTGCACTTTTTTGTCTTTCATGGTACCTTACAGCAAAGTGTTCTCTATCAGGACATTTTGCCCATGTACTATATAAAAAATGTATATGTGAATGTGTAGTATAAATATTTATACCACATTCACTTAACCTCAATCCATCATATATATTCAGCCTTAACTGTGTAAGTTTTGGGGGAGAAGTATAACTTCCAGGGAAACTTGTCAATACCCCATCCTATTACAGGATATGTTTTCCTTCTGTCTTCCACTGTACCCCGCAGGGAAAAAATACAATGGTCAAGCCCAAAATTTATCATTGCAAAGCATGATTTATTATTAAAACCCTAATTTGTTGATAACTGCATGCTATTCTTTCCTAAGTTATAGACAAACACCATTATACCAAAGGCATTATCTCTGTTGGAGATATTCCTGAGGGTTTTCATATCTTCAGTAGGTTTTGATGGTATCTTTGGCTGCACTCTAACTGATCTCTTTATGTATTGATTACTGCCCTCCCAAATTAGATCACTGTTATCATACTTTTTATTATAGGGCTTTTTTAATTAATTAGTTACATTTAAATTTCTTTGTTCTTGAGGCCTCATTAAACAAATGGATGGAACTCATTTCCATTTAGCCTTAGAGTATGTGTACTGCCTTCCTTACACAGGCAGGGATGGATGCTTTCATACTACTCTTGTACCTCAGACTGTCCAGCCTTTGCCTTGCATGTATAGGCATCCTCTCTCACTAACAATCATCATGCACTGTGCCAGCAGAGGGCTAGAGAAATTCATTAGCAAAATTTTGTTTGCTTTATTTTCTTGAAAAACATTTTTGTCCAGTCAATGAAAAATATTAGCAAAGAGATATGAATTTTATAAGTAACACTAAATGGATCAGAGTTACTTAATATATTAAATCTCATCTAATGCTGTAAGCATTCTTAGTATAAAACTCCTCCCCACACAGCATTTCATGTAAACAATTAGAAATTACATCTGGGCCCCACAAAAGAGAAAAAAAAAGCCTTCCAAGGCTTTTCTTAATTTTTACTTTAAAATATCCAATTAATACTTATTGCAGAATGTTTATTCTTCAATCTCTTTCCAAAAGCCACATTTCAATGTACAAAACAACACAACTGTTCAATACTATACCTATGAAAATGAATGTTTGTCTGAGTTGAATAAGGGATGGGCACAAATGCACTCAGAGAATAAACAATTTAATTCTCCTCCTAAAAAATGATCTTGCAAAACCAACTTTGCTCCAAGGAATAATCACTGACTCATCATGATGATTAGTTCAACATTAGAAGTGCCTCTGACTTTCCACACCATGCAAGTCATGGAAGGTAATAGACTCCATCTTGGTAAGAAGCCAGCCGGCTCCTCTCAAGGTCATCCAGACAGGCAATGCTATTTTTGGTAGTTAAGCAGGGTCAAACCACTGCAATTTTTAAACAAAGAAGACCTAATAAATTTGAGAGGTAAGGGCTGGGAAGAAAAGCCAAGTCACCCCATTGTGGGGAAGGAAGGCCAACACAGTGCAGCCAGCTGGGGCTTGGAGCAAGCTGCCCAGTGACCTAAAAACTAAAAAAGTGGAAGAATGGACTACAAAAATGAAATACAACGGTACAGGAATTTCTTCCTTTATCAACTCTGTTGAACAGCATTACTTTCCAAGGGAAGGCATCAAGCAGAACATATTTTAAAATGTTATAACTGCAGTACACAGAACAAGATCCAAAAGTCAGGGGATATCTCTTGAAGGGGGTGCCACTGCAGGATTGTTGCCTATTGCTGAGGATTTGTGCTGTACACCCTATGTGCTTTCTGAGTGTACCACACATCTGGTTCTTTGTGGCCTCTCTGCAAGGCACAGTCAAGGTCACAAGGACATTGTCCAGCCTCCCAGGAGCTGGCTGGTGTGCAGCTGCCAGTGGGCACCTTGCTCAGGTATGGTAGGGCTAAGCACTGCCAGCATGGGTTACTCTCAACTCCTGCCCTGCTTCTCCTGCTGGACAGCCTGCCCTTGCTGCAGCCTGACAGATGAATCTTACAATAGAGCAAAGTTCAAGAAAAGGCAGTATTTATTTTACATACACTATTTATGGACCTGGGCCATTCAGGCTTGAAAGAAAGCAGGCTCAGAGGGCTGTTTGCAGTCCCATCACAAGCATTCAAAGTTTTTACCATTATTCTTCACAACACTGAAGCACAAGAGCAGTAAGAAATGAGTACTGTAGAAACAAGATAAAATTGTATTCAGGATAAACAGGGAAGCTGCTATCTATTTGAAGCCTGAGGGTTTCAACTACAAAGCCAGTGTTAAAATTATGTTGATCAGATGATTTTTCTACACAGAGAAAAAAGAGGACAATCAAGCAAATTAGCAGAGGGAGGGAGGAGACAGTGCATGTCTGGAATGTGTGCAGCAAACCACAGAACTCATTACAAATCATATTGGTGTGTATATTTGCTAAACCAGCCATGTATAATATTTTAGATATGCTTTAGGGTTGTTTTGCACTAATAATTCTTTAAACATTATTCTGCTTTTACACTGAAAATCTGTCCCTTCAATGTCCTGAAGCTGACCATTTCTTTGACAAAACCATATCAAACAAATAACCCACTTCTTTGATGTTTCTGGTTTGAGGAGAATGAAAAATTCTGCCAGTGAAAGCTTCAAAGATTTCCATTTTCCAGCATTAACAGCAAGCTGTCACTTCTGTGTGCACTTCTCCAAATAGTGTTGATGATGGTGGTATGTGCATGTAACCTGGTCAAGAGGAAGGTGTCTGTGCCCATGGCAGGTGAGTTGGAACCAGATCTTTAAAGTTCCAACTTTCTGTGAAGAATGAAAAAAAACATTTAATTTCTGCAGTCTGGATCAATCAGTTGGGCTTGTTTGGTAAGATTTTATAACCTGGTGCTGCACAACCCTGAGATGCTGTTTAACAGTTCCTGAAGAGGATCTCATATTATTATTAGACTGGCACATTACAGTTAACAGCTGTCGTTCAGAACCCAGCAAAAATTGTCTGTATTCCCATAGGTTTCATGCTAAATATTGGGGCAGGTTACTGAAGGGGAAAGAGAGAACAAGAGAAAGAGATACTACCATGAAATGTGCCCTGTCAGGGTCTGATATAATTTTTGATCTAGAACATGGACTCCTGATCTTCATTTTTACCTTCAACATTGTGCCATTTTCATTAAATCCACCATGCTTAATGCGCTGCTGCAACATGATTGTTCTGCTTGGCTTGTTATCTTAGCAAGGCTGATTGACTTCTTAGTTAGCTTATATCGCATTCATTGGTAGGCAGAGGAGACATCACAGACTCTTGTACCCAAGACAGAATTGTGAAGAAAGGGACCTAGTTTTCACCTGGCTTACCTTCTCTGTGGAAAGGCAGTACAGTCACTAACATCATCCCAAGAGCAAGGGAACAGAAATCAGCAACTGCAATCCTTTTATGGTAATGAATGTTTCCTTTTCCAAATGAAGCAGCTGATGACCATCCTGATCCTCTTCCTGCCTGAATGAGCAAAGTCACATTCAGAGTGAACTGGGAGATCTGTTTTCTGCCATGCTCCTATAAAACACTGGTATCTAAGAGCTTTCTGACACCACCTGCTCCTCCATGACAGATATATATTGACAACTGACATCTACATAAATACAGACAAACTATAGATATAAATATCAAGATATTTGAATATCTATCTACCTACTGTATCTAGATACTGATAAATACTCATATAGATGTCCATGTATCCTGTCTCATAGTAGATAGATACACAGATATCTATCTATCTATCTCTATACAGACATCTATATTTGTCTATCTAGATGGATAAAGGTATCAAGATATAGCTAATCTATCTATCCATAGATATCCAGATCTATAAGGTTACCTATATAGATCTACAAATATCTATCCACAGATGCTTAGATAGATCCAGGAAGACAGCTAATTTTTAATTATGTAGATCTGTGTCTATATCTGTATAAGTCTACCCATTCCCAACCAGATGAGTGTAGATCCTGGACACCAGACCAAGATATGTAGTTCAAATATTTACTGGTTGCTCCATTAATTTCAGCCCAGCTAAGGAGAGCAACATTCTCCCCAGACTAACAGAATGGATAGAAGAAAGCAATATTTCTCACCACCCATCATTTGATAAAGCTGTACTGCTGAAACAACAGGAGACTGATTGTATTTCATCACAAGTCTCTCTGATTCTGTTTTATTGGAGATATTTAATTTAGATTACTGTTAAAGTGAAATAAATTAGCATTAACTTTGTCTGTGAAAATGATGCTTCAGAAAGGTAAATGTATTCCTCTTGGCATGCATGAAAATGAAATGATGAATTGTCCAAGTCTCAATGCAGATGGAGCCTTTCTAATGAGTTATCACCAATGTGTAAGTCCATTGATTAAGTCTGTAGTTTGTCAAGTGGGATCATACTGGATGAATTCAGAGAAATCAGAAATTTTGCTGATGATTATCATTTTATAGGGGTTGAAAATGGTATATTAATATCCAGAATATCTCTGATACAGCAGAGGTTGTGATGTACCCTACTGAATTATAATCTGAGTTAATTTTTCATAGGTACTGTCTGAACACCTGGATTTTGATGTTCAAAATACTTTAAAATAAAGTCTTATTTTTTAGGGAACACAAAGCATAATCTGCCTGCCACATATTTGTTTACTACCTCCAACTCTATTCCATAAGTGTTTCTAAATGGAACAATTTATCCAGCTATCTATGGTAAAATTTCCATCATTGGGACTCTGTCCTAAAGAAAGATATGAGAAAATGTAATATTGTACACTACATGATTACTCAAGTGTCCAATGTGTTCTTAAAAGAGGGAAATGGCAAGCACATACTTAGCTTATCACCAGTTCAAAACATGTTTGAATCTATAAATGGGTTGAAACTAACTGATAAGTCTAACTACACAGAAAGTCAGTTTTAGCCATTGTGAACCATGACATGGAAGTTAAGGGGAGATTTTCCTAAAAGAATACCAATGACTGTCCTTGTGTGTTCAGCCAACTTTGCAACTTCTTTAGGTATGCTGATGAGTACTTTACAAATTCTGGTTCTCTTCTGATAAGATTCCATGGTAAAAGACAGAGCAAGACGTTTGTCATGCACAAATTATGATGTCTTTCAATCATGCCAGGTTATATGCAGCTATCACAGTTGAATAATTCACATACTTTTCTTCAATAGCATGCTGTAGAGTCTTGCATTTCTGAAAATCACTGGGATTTCTGAAGGGCAAAAGCAAAACAAGAATATAAAATAAACCCAGAAAATTCAACAGGTTTGAGTCGCTCCTCTTTCACAAAGTTATTTTTTAGCAAAGTTAGTTATTTTCATTGCAAAGAAAGACTTTGATCCATGTCTTTGATGTGCTGTGAACTTTCCATCACAAATCCTGTTGCTGCACTGTGTTTTCAAAGAATAACATTCACTTTGTGTTCCACTTATTTTAGAAAGTCAACCCTCACTGATACTTCTACAGTGCTGATGGAGAGAATATCAGGGCCTCTGTACCAATTTTTTTCTCCGCTATTCTTATAGCATGAAATGGTATTACATACCAATTGGTGTGACTTGGGTCATAAACATGCCTTGTATAGGTAGTTCCCTAAAGGTGTAGTAAACTATCTCTCTTCCAGAATAAGATCAAAATTTTACAAATTATGACAAAAAAAAAAACAGGAATTAGAATTTAATTTCTCCTGGGAATATTTGAATATTCAAGGTGTAGAAGGGCAGAAGATGCCAATATTTGCTTTTAACAAACTCAGAAGAGTTAGTTCTCCTTTGTTCTGTTCCCTCCTTTTCAGTCCAGCACTGTTTTTCTCTGTATGTCCAATCTGTTCTTGAACCACATTGGCTCTGATCTTCTCTGACTGCTTGCTAGACTATGAAGAGAGTGAAATGGAACAGGGATTAAAAGTCCTATAGTGTCAAACAGACATAAAGGAAAAGGGAAGAACATGGAGTCTCTAATGCTCCACCCTTCTCATACACATCACAGTGCAGCACAGCACATTGCACCCGGGGTTGCATTGTATCATCATACCTCAGACAAGACATTTTATAAACTACTGGAATAACTCCACTGAGGACTATGCTACTCCCTTGTGAACAAATGCATTCTCTTAAAAATCATCTGGACACACGACAAAATCTCCAGGCTGACTTGAAGTCAGTGTTTGAAAATTGTGTGGTAGAAACTCTCTTCAAATGAAGGCGCTATTGGAAAGTGGTCTGATACATATTTGTTTTTGAATGGCACAGACTAACAACAAACATTACCAATAGATCCTATAGAAGTGGCAGAAGTTCAGTTCTCTAGTGAACCTCTCAAGATGAAGGTTTGGTGGAGTTTGACTGAAGTATGTGAATTCTACAATCTCTGGTTCAGGTGTTTTCCTCTGAGCAGTCAAAATGCCAGTTACCTAAAGCACCATTAGGTAAAAATGTCCTAAGCTTCTCATCCTGCTCAAAACAAAAAAGTAAAGCCTTCTGTAAAGTCCCTCTAACTTTTAAGCTATGAATTTAGTCTATCAAGAACACATTTTGGTTTTGGCTAGCTTCTGAAAAAAACATCTAAATATAGGAAGGTAATATGTTTTATGACTACATTATTTTATCCATGTTTCACTTCAACTTTTTGGGATTCATCCATTCTTTTGTTGCCATTGGACCCTGCATACTCCATTGTTTATCAGAATAATTAGATCAAACAATAATTCAGACTTACTGGAACTCTTACAGATCATTCAGTGGGTTCCCAAAGAGTATTAGAATTGAACAAGTTCATATTTTGCCTTTTCTTTTCCCACTGAGGCATGTGCAAATTGCCTGGCAAACTCATGGTGCCGCACTAAACCTCCATTTGGCAGAAAGGAGTTTGATACTGACCACCATTTTCCTTTCTCTACATGCCAGTGAGAGTGAGAGAGCTCGGGTATTGTTCAACTGCTCCAGATGACTTAAAAATACTGTTTCACAGTGTGGAGAGCCAAGTTTAGTTTACCTTGTCAAAACCAGCACTCTGTGCAAGGATGGCTGGGTATTAAATTAAAGGGAGATGTAATGAGGGGGTAATAATGGTTTGACCAGGGTCCATGCAGGAGACCCTTTGGAGAGAGAAAGGAAGAAAAAGACACAGTTTTCCAGCTGGTGATACAAGCTCAGTTACAGTGTCCTGCACAGAGCTGGTAGTGTAAGGAATTAGCACAGGGAGCACAGGACCTCTGCTGTGCTCTGAGTGTGGCGCTTCACTGGCTCAAGCACTGTCAACATGGGGTCTCAGAGCACTGCTATGAGCAATGTGACAGTGCTGTGACTTATATCACCCCTACATATATGTGGTGGGCACAGTCTCCTAGAATATAGACCAGGCATCTGACACAAACTTAAGCTCTTCAAATAAATGTCCGGGTATCTGTGCCAGGGAACACACCATTGCACTTCTGCTGTCATAACATTTTTGTTTGACTCCTGCATGGTCTAAAGCAAATATACTTAGCCCAGATTACTACTACTACTGGTGGAAAGCTTGCAATCTAGAAAGGAGCAAGCAGCTTTCTTGAAGGTTTAAAAGAAGGTCATGCTTCTTTGTAGTACTTTGCACCACAGCAGAATGGAAAGTTCTTGAAGACCACCTACACCTTTTTCTCTTTTCTTATCTATTTTCTTTTTCATTTTAAGGAAAGTAGGTATAAAATTTGAAATGCTGAGGCTGAATTGTCAGTTTAAGATTACATAAAGCAGATCTCTGGCAAGGCTACACATCTCTTCAACAAGACTTCTCTTGGGAAACAGAATTTTAGAAAAATATCTTGAAACTTGAGACATGTAAAATAAAGAAAGATTACTGTCAAATAACTGGTTCATGGAAAGCATCAGTTGTATCTGAGGTGATCTGTAATGTGCTGTGTGCTGATTAAAATAGAACAGTAAATCTGAACTACTCAGCACATATTTTATCATCTGTGTCTTAATATATCACCGGTTAAATATGCTTGGTGACCCTGAGATGATCAGCTGCATAGGACCTGTGTCTCACCTCTCAAAAACAAAACCATGGCACTTCACTTCCAGCACACTGGAAAGCAGCCAATTTATCACTGCCGATGGGTCTGTAGTTACCTGACATTTTCCTGCTAGGGAGAGCAGAGGATTTTGCCAAGAGCTATTTGCTTGCTCACTGCTGCCAGGTAGCATTGTTCTTTTCCTTCACTTGGGATGCTGTGCTCAGCACATAATAAGCAGTGCATGGGGCACATGAGAGCAGAAGCCAGAGAGATATCAAGATGTTAATGCAAATCTGAACCAGCAATAAACAAAAAACTAAACACATTAGCACAGTCAGACTAAAAACAAAACATAAAAACTAAACCAACCACAAAAACCCCAACAGCCTCCCACCCCCCCAAAACAAACCATAAAAAAACCAAACAAAAACCCCAAACCCCCAAGACTACAAAAATTGGAATGAAGCAGCAGACTGTACTTTTGCAACGACGGAGTGTGCTCATGTTCTGATATTCATTTTTTTCACCTTCTCCCAGGAAAGATGATGCCATGTCATAGAGTCATAATCAAGTGTTGAACAACCAGAAAATGATGATGGAGTTGTATTTCTTCCATGTCCTTCTTGGGTTTTTTAATCTGGCAAAAAGTACTCCATATCAGAAAAATTTCTGAAACGAACCACAGAACATAATAGGGACAAAAGGGTAAGAAAGTAGAAGTAAAAATGAAGGGAAAGGAATATGTGTTAGAAAATGCACAGCAGGATCAGGTAAGTATACATTCCTGACCTGGGTATGTACATGTCCAGGGAGCTTTCTGATGTGCTGTTGCTTTGATAAGCAGAACAATCTGTACATCTAAGTTAAGAAAAAGCCAAATCAGCCAAAGGAAAGTGTCATGCCCAGCATTTGATAAACTTGGTATAAAACTGAACATCACTTGAAGAATGAATGTCTTATGGTTTTCATTAGACCAACGTATACATGAACTGATATGGAATCACTTACCCCAAGTTCTAGAATGGCAATGCAGATCCAACAGTCTCTGGAGGGGAGCACAGAACCTGGTCTGACCAGCAAGGACTTCCCCAGAACAGCCCCATTTCCCTTTTCTTATTATTATAAAAATACATGAACTGCCTCCTAAAAGAATAATGAACTGGTATAAAAATTTACACCAAATCACACACGTTTCTGGGCTATATATGATTTTCCCATAAGCACAAACTAGAGAATTAGTGCAAATCCAAATTTTGCTCTCTCTTTACAACACACTAATAATGCCTCCATTTTATTTTATTTTACCTTTTCCTCAAGAGATTTTGCAATTTTAACTAGCATTATGCTAAACCAGATGATGGAGAATGAAGTGTTCACACAATATATTTCTCAGCCAGGTGGTCACAAGAGAATTAGGTTGATTCTCACAAGATAATTTAGTTTTTACTAGAAAATTTGGCAAAATTCTGGTGTTGGATATAGATTGTGTATCCAGAAAAACATAGGTGCTAACAGCAGCCAGAAGCCTTTTATTTAATAAAAAAGCAACATGAAACATATGTATCACATGTGCTTACTTATCTTTAGCTTGCCACATGTACAGAAAGCATGATCCTCACAAATGCCAACTGCAAACACCCATGTTGTCTCTGAAGAAACTTCATCACAATGAGCTGCTGAATGTGGCTAGAGCCCCGTGTGATATCAGTGGTGGAAAGTGGTCGTCACTGCACAGAACATAGGGAAAGGGAAAGAACTTTAGGAGAAGGCTCTTCTGCTAACCTGCAACTTAGAAATCCTAGTTTTCCCTGCTAAACTAGGTAAGTATATTTCCTGTCTACCTATCTCCTACAGAATCAAAAACTCTTCATAAAACTTCTTCACAGAAGAAATTAGTCTCACGTGGAACCTATCCTGCCCACTCCCATTCAAAATGACACGCCAGAAAATTAATGGCATCATTCATCCCCACCCCCACCAAGACACCACTCACCCATCCACCCCAGGCCCCATATGCCAACTCCAGCAACGACGAGGGGCACAGCGTTCAAGTTGCTTGCAGGATGGCAGGAGGAAGGAATTAAAAAGACTTGCACTTTGGCCACAGCAGTGCTTTGAACATCCAGGATTTCAGATAGAATATTAGCCCAAATCAACATGACTTGGCCCCATCAGGAGGGTAGAAAAACCCTGAAGAGAGGTTGAGCTCAGAGTCTTGTATAACCCATTGTTGCCTTGATCTGAGTCAAAGTTAAATACTAGTTGGGCTGAAGCATTGTGTCAAACAGGTAATGCTGATTTTGAATATACAAAATATTTTGTAAAATAAATTTTCATAAAAAGGAAAGATTAATGTGTCTTTCCACTGTGCCCAGGAAACTGTCTACTTCCAAATTTTTGTACACATAAACAATATCTGTAGATGCAAGGGTCTGGATGAGGAACTCTAGGCAGCTTTTGGAAACTTAGATGATTGTTAACATAAATGTTAATGAAGCTTTTCAGGTTTTTTTCAGATAATGAAAATGGTTTTTCTGTGATTTTGAGGACATCAGGTATTGTTCGCACGATTTTATATCAGCTTAGTGTTTTCTAAACAGAATCCAATCAAAAGAAACTCTTGAATGTAAGTTCACTATAAATATTAAAAGGGAAAAAAGCCCAGGCTGCAGGACACAATTTTTCTGTAATCTGAGCCTCTTTTTCTAAACTATTCTTTAGCAAAATGAAGTCTACTTTTCTTTTGTTTTTACAGATAATTATTTTTTAATTTCTTGTGAAATGTAAGTTCTTAAATTATGCTCTTCTGATTCAGCAGGCCTCTTTCTTGTACTCTAGGAGCAATATTCCCACTCAGTGAGTTATTTTTATCTTGTTTAATATTGATAGAGGTAAAACTGGGGAGGGAAAGCTTTCTTAGCTACAGTGCTAATATTTAGCATAGAATTCACTCAGTAGCAACACGGCTTTAGCCTGGGCTGCCGAACAAGCAATAAACCTTTTAAATGGCTCAGGGACCACTGGGGCAGGTGCTGTGAAGAATTCATGAAGCCAGGCCTGCAAAGGCTGGTACTTTGATATTGCTTTCAATGCCTGGAGCTTTCTATCTGCATCCATCCGAGCCTCTTTTGTAATCCTTGATATTGATCCATCCTCTAGCACAGCCGTGGGCAAGGAGCTGGAGCTGGAGGTCAAAGGGAGAGCTGAAAGTCACTGCTGTCCCCTTCAAGGCAGACAGGCTGGTGCTCTCTGCCCATTTGCCTTGGTTGAGGGTCCCACTGCCACAGGGTTTGGGTGGCAGAACTGCTGTCCCTATTGCAGTCACGGCCAGAAAAGGAAGGAGAGGGGGGATAGGGAGATAATGTGAAAAATGGAATAACAACAAGGATTCATGGAGCCCCGTTAATAAAAGGCCAAGAGCACCTTCTGATATAGTGATGGGTTCTGCCAATATATTCTGCACATAACAATAAAATCTATTTTTTCCCCCATTTCCTACCTCCCTTTATTTATTTTCTTGCTTACAGGACTTGCCAGGACCTCTTACTGTGCTTCATTTCCATTGCTCTTTCCAGTTTAGTTGCTTTAGTATCAAGAAGATTTCTTTTTTCCCTTTTTTTTTCAGTAAAATAGTTTAGCGTATTTTTATTCCTTCATGCTTGATAGTAATTTTCTGCAGTCTCCTCTGGCCTCTGTGGCCATTTAAAATGATTATCAGTTTGCAAGAGGTAATGAGTTTCTATCTTTTCCTTCTCCCCCTCTCTCTTCCCCTCTCTGCTCCTTTTCCTGGCACAGTCTTTCAGTTATTCAAAATAAACAGACAACTGCATAATTAACAACCTTAATGCCAAAAAGAAAATATAGTTGTGCCTTCTAACTACTAAGGAAAGAGAGGGAGAGCTTGATAACTATGGCTAACATTTTCTTTCAAGTCATGGGGTTGGGATTTCTTTTCTCCCCCACTTAATTTCTGTTTAGGAACAAAAGGTTTTTGTGTTCTCAAGAAAGAGGAGATGAGTGATTTTAGATTTGTACTTTCTCTTCACTAGGGCCTGGCACTTTATTGAAAATAAAATTTAAAAAAAAAGATGTTTCCGTCTTACAAGTGAGAGCATCTGTTTAAATAAATAGCCGCTTGAGAAAAGAATCATACAAAATTATTACTATTATTTTTCCAAACAGGACTGAAATATCCAGAGGTCAGTGGAAAATGTCTAGCACTCTATGTCTAGATATCTAGAAATGTCTAGACTTTCTAAATGTCTAGAAGTGTCTAGAATTGTCTAGAACGTCTAGAAAAAGACACTCAAAAGGTGTCTTTTTCATTTTTCTGAAACATCCATTTAAGCTGTGGATAAAAATCTACATTAAATGATCTGTCCTTGTTTCACACAAAATATCTTGCCTCTTTAAAAAACTCCAGAAAACTTTTAAATATATCCATTTTAGTGAAAACTATTTATCAAAGTTTGTTGGCCATATACAAAGCAGCACTCAGAGACGGTATCAAGAATTTCTTCTTTGCACTGGCCAGGTGGCACTGGTGCTGGCTGAAGTACAAGCAGGCTGAGGAGTCAAGTAGGAGTGGAGTGAGTGCTACAAGGCAGTCTCTTGCTTATGAATTCTGAGTGTCAAGTCACAGCCAAGATCTGCACACATCTCATGCATCCTGGGCCAGCAGTCTATCCTCTGGGCCAAATCAGTGCCTAGGAGGGGGTTTCAATCCATCACCTGGTATAAAATGATGGTAACAGGTGTGGCAATCTTACCAAGGTGTCCTGCATTAGACATTTGCTGTTCTTGTGACCATGATGAATGTTGGCAACATCTCCGAGATATCTGCTGGCCACATTCAGGTCTCTTTATTTCACTTAAGTTACTGGAAAAATACTTGTATTGTTGTCCATGTATTATGAAAAATTCTTTTTGAAGGGCAGGGTATAAGAGTAGACAAAAGAAAAAAAAATGAGAGAAAAAAAAAGATTGGAGATTAATTGTTTTCACTTGAATTCTGCCTCAATTTGACCTGGGAGAGAAACTAGGACCCTCATCTTTGGAAAGGAGTTTGGAGAAGCTATTCTTGGACATCTTCTCAGCCTTGAAAGCACCTGAAAGTAATTGATTTCTCCACTTTGACTACAGAGCTCCCTAGACACCTGAGAAAAGACTCCAGAATGCCACTTCAGACCCCAGACTGGTCTAGTACATTTAGATTTTTCATTAAATCTTAGGCATTTCAATCCAAAATCCCATCATGATGGACATACTTCTGCTACTCTTCACCCTTGTGAAATAATTTCTTAAATACAGCATTCACACAAGGAAATGGAAATCAGTTTGGGGCTCAGCCTGAGGAGACTTGATGCGATTGCTCTTATTTCCCAAGAGGCAGCCAAGGCTGAGCTGGGCTCAAACTGCTTTCATTTCTTGCAATGACTCTTCTCTATGAAGCAAGTGAGGAGACATAGACTGAGAAAAGCACAACCTGATTCTGTGGTCTAGCTAACAGTAGAGACCCTGGTTTGAGGGTGAGCTTTGGTTTCTGGCCCCAGATGAAGAATATGCTTATGCATTTTTGCATTGGAGAGTCACTGAAAAAAACTACCAAACAGCTGTGGAACACACAGAAAGTCTGAGAGTCCCACACACACCACTTCCACTCAGGCACAGGTAACCAAGAAAAATTAGCTTTGTTTGTTGATGTTGTGGGGGAGGGGAAATATGCTTTATTTTCTTCTCAATAATCCAATATTTCCTCAAAATTTGTTTTCAGTAAGCTGTTCTGATCTCATGTTGTATCTGATAACACAGACTTTTCTTTCTCTTTTTAAGAAAATAGTCTGACCCTTTTGGAAAAGTGTAGTTGCTTTACCTTTCAATTAAAGCCCAGACAAAGACAGCATGTCCTCTGTTCTGCTCCTCAAAAAGCCCAAGAGAACCAGAAAATGTATTGAAGTCCCGTACAAGAGCCATGTTTGGTGATGGCTCATGGGTTAGCCCAAGTCCAAGGCCAGGGTCAAGAGGCAGCCTGGATTCAGCCATCCTATTCTAGGAACAAACTTTCCGTTCATACTCATGCTTTAGCCTGAGGATCAGGGATTGTTCCCTGATCTATTTTATTTACTAGTAAAAATGTAGCCAGGGAGACCATTGTCCTAAGAATACCTAGTCAGCTGCAGCATGCTTTATTTATTTATTATTATTATTATTGCTTGCCTCTCTTGTCTTAATAGAAGACTGACAGGATTTTTTGCAATAAGAAAGTATGTGGAATATGACCCAACAGGAACATTAACATGGGAGTTCCCACACAAGCTGCTTTTGTTTTACAGAGCACACGGCCAGTGCAGCTCCAGTACTGCTTTCTCCACTGTTTATTTCTCCCTCAGTCCAATCTCGTCCTCTACATTTTCCAGTTGTCATACTGAAGTATTTTGGCAGAAGTCACACGCCTATCAAGGTTTGGCCTGGCTCATGTCACTTTACCACACTTACACGCTTGTATACGCTTTAGCCTTACAATAACAGAAACTTAACACACAGTAAATAAACCCTATTGTTTTTGCCCATGTGCAAGCCTATTATCATTAGCCTTAACTTCACAGAGGGTGAATACGTTCTGACTTATACAGCATGATTTTTCCATCCTCCCGCTGATTTCTCTCAATATTTTATTTTAAGCTCTTTGTTGCTGAATATAAGCCAAACTTGGGATACTTCAGCTGCTCACACAGAAACAATCTACTTGGTTCCAACTGTGAGCCCAAGTCAGTCAAACTGCACAAGAAATGGAAAAAGAAAGTGGTAGTATATTTTTTCAGTAAGACCTTCAGGTGGAAAGGAGCCAAATTTTCCCATGCCTCATTGCTGCCCAGGGAGCACGGTACCTTCTGCAGGGAGGGAGCCTGCTGGGTTCTGGCTGATCCCACACACAGGCGTACAGCCTTACAAGGACCTGGTGGCCAGCCCAGCCAACACCAAAAGACAGATTCAAGGGTCGTCTTGGTAGAAAGGGACCACTTGGATGGCCTGCTCTGTTCTCATGCCTTTGGCAAGAAAGAAGATTGGGTGAAAGACAATAATGTTAAAAAGGTCCATTTATCAAAGTGCTAAGTGCTGCAGTATCTTTGCACATGAACATCTGGAAAAGGAGAAGAAATAATATTGTCAATTAAATAACCTAGTTAGGAGTTTAGCACCTTGAAAAAAATGAAAGACTTTTTTTAAAAAAAAGTTTCTCCTGCCAAGTGTGAGTAAAACAACAGTTCTACATTCAGACTCTGGCTCATGGGTATTCATTAAAACAAATAAACAATGAAATGATAAAGAAAGCATTACACAGCTTAAAGCCTGCTCTAGTATCAGATGAATAATAAATACATTAGTGTCGGCTGAGCAATGACAAAATACATTTCTACATACCAGGAGATAATGAGCACACTCGAGCCTTGTGTATGAAAAGAGATTTCTGAAGAAACACATCACAATATAATTAAGAATTTGTTATTGCTAATCCTAAGGCTTTGAATTTTCATATCCCAGCTTACTTTTTCCTTTGAATTGTCTCAGCATAACCTGTGTTGCAGTAAATACATATGTGTGAGCCCAATATGGCTGAAAGACAGAAATACAGAAAACACAGTGCCTGGAGAGAGGTACTAGAGTCAGCTAGAACAATCACCCACTTTCCTTGATACAATAAAATGTGCTTAGGAGTGGTAAGATATTTTACTAACAATTATTCTTTTTTTTTTTTTTTACTGCTAAACCCTAGCCAACATATTTTAAACCTTAAGAATGCCAAGTGACAAAATGTCTTCAGTCTTTCAGCGTACACTCTTAGTAATCATAACAACATTTTTGTATTATTATAGGCAGTATTGGCAATGTGTTCAACTGTGCATGGAATAAATAGCTCACATTAACAGTTTTCCTTAAAATTCATGTGGTGGTAGTGGCCGGTTTAATCAAGCACATCTTTATGGGAAATCAGTAATAATAGTAATGTATGAACCTATGGTTAACCTGCAGCAGCAAGAAGCTGTTCAGAACATTTCTGAGTTTGAAAAGCTGCCTGCTGAATAATTCTGCAATCAGGAAAGGCAGCCAGTACCACCAATATTCTTCTTAGTTCGATAATTGTCCCTTTCTTCCTTAGTGGCCACTATACACAATGTTTGAGGTTCTGGGGGGTTTTCTGAAGCCTTGCCCAATTTATATCTCCCATGATCTTCCACCATTTTCCACTGATGGGATTTTTCAACATAGTGTTTCAACCAGATGAAGGGCTGCTGGGTGATTAGGTACCTGAAGACTTCCACAAAAAGCCCAAACATTTAAGAGTAGTTTAGATATTTTGTCCAGTTAACCAGAAGCAAGAAACATCCATTTGATTTCACAAAACTAAATGTGTCTATTCAGATCATACCAACCTAAAATATGTCTGTGGGCAGGAGAAGCAAATACCTTTTACAGGAGAATAGTCTCTGATTTGACAAAAATTAGGTTTCAAATAAAAAACAAAACAAAGAAGCTTTTCACTGGAAAATTCCCAGCTAACTCTAGCATTGACAGATTGTGACTTCTGAGAAAAAGCCAAAAACAAACACAAAGACATAGGGCCTGGAAAACTTGCCTTGCAAGGAAAAAAATGAAAAAGATGAGGGCAAACATTTGACAAAGATGGAAAGACAAATAGATGTTTAAACATATTTGAACTGCATAAACATCAAGCATGGAGAGAATTTCTGTAGCTAGACACATGCTGCCATAGAACAGATTAAGGAAACTTATAGTCATGGAGCAGCCTAACAAGAGGGGAAGTCAGAGAGACAGAATACATTTTTATGGGTGACATTGATTTTACTAATAGCAGAAGAAAAACTGAGAAGGTTAAAAGTACACTGCCTTAATTTTGGGGACTTAGAGAGGGAAGCAGAAAACAAACTAAACAAATGGAAATAGTAAAGAATATAGTTGATATTATATAGGAAATATAAGAAAACTATAGAATATCCTGTGTACACATTGGTGAGGAAATGTGCTGAACAACATAGCAAAGCATTTTCTGATTTTTCATTTCTATAACAGTCTAGAGACCAGAATATAAGGAACCTGAATATCATGCATGGGATACCATAGACACAGAGAAGGCATTGTTGACAGGCAGTGAGTTATCATTGGTGGCAATTATTGTTTAGATAAAGACTATAGCATTCTTCAAACAAAGTTCTAGGAAAAAACAGTGTTTCATACCATGAACAGTCTTCAGCAGTTTGAACTCTTCCAAAGGGCTCAGTCAGAAAAAAAATGTACTACAGTTTTGTTGTAAAGAGAAGAGATCGGGAGGGAAAACCTTTTTTTCCCCTTCTTTTTCTCCTATTTAATTACTAGAGTGATGCATTTCACCTAAGATAAGCAAAGGAAGAACAAAGAGACTAGAAATAGTATCTTGCACTCAAAGTCTCTGAAATGATGGCCAGTTACGGAAGACTTGCATTTCCAAGAGAAAAAAGTATTTTATATTTAACAATACTAAGGATTAGATTAATAATTGCAACCATCAGAGTTAAGATTCTTTTTTATTCATCACAGGGTCAAAAGTTTAGCAAAGCTGCCTGCGCAATGCTTCCCTGAAAACTTGAGTGGAAAAGGGAAAACTTCTAGAAATCACAAGTAATAGTGAACCATAAATTGCAGGACTTTTACAAGGAGACAAATTTTGAATTAATTAAGACAAAGTCACTGGCTAAAGAAAAGGCTTTAAAACACACCTGAGACCATAAAGAAGCCCAAAGAATCAAAGCCGCAAAATCACGAATCAGAATTAAGAATAATTTCAGTAGTCCAGAGAGAACATTTCTAGGACTTTCTGCAAAATGCTTGGAGCTTATAGCCCAGCAAGTAAGCAAGGAGTCCAACAAAAGGTATGGGAGGAGATGGAGCAAAAGATGCTGAGGTTCAGTTAGTCCTCTATAGGGTTGCTGAGCTACACTGGATGCTTTGCTGCTGATCTGACATAGTAGCAAAGCATCCCCATAACTGTGCCATGGAGATAAAACAGAAAAATAAATATTTCCATGCACTTATCATGTTAGCTTTGCTTTAGATTAGGTCTCTGAGTGTTATTGTTACAGGGCCAGACCACAATACTCACACAATCTATACATAATCTGGCTGGGCAGAGTTAAGAAAAAACAGATCTGGATTTCATTTTTTTAAGTCTTGAGAGAGCTTGAGAAGTTTATAAAGCAAAATGAAACCCTCTTCACCTCCATATCCACCCCAAGGAGCTGTGGAAAGCAGAGGATTCTTGAGGAATTACACTGATAATCTACCCTGCTCTGTTTCAGGGGTCTTTATCCAAGCCCTGGGGCCAGCAGCACAAACAGTGCCTTGTTCTCAGCAGCAGTGGCTGAATTCTCCTGCCATGTGGTGACACTGGTTCAGGGGAAAAGAAAGGGGAGGGAGAAGGGGAGAAGCCCTGCCGTTTCCATCAGTCAGACAGACAGCGAATTGAGGAAGGAGCAGAAGTTGTTTAGGACTGTCTAGCAAGTGACAACTGCTTGATTGGCAGAAAGCCACGATGAGCATGCTGTGCCTTTAAAATAGGTGTCTATCTTCAGCCTGGAATATATTCAAATCAGGTTGCATAAAAAGCTGTTCCAGCTACTTACAAGCTACTTACAGTAATTAAAAACAGAGAGCTGCCTTTGTCTCTCAGAACCTGCACAGAATAAAAAACAAGCAGAGCAAAAAAACCTAAAGACAGCAACCAAAAAAAAATCCAACACAAAACCCCAACCAAACAAAAAATACTCACAAAAATAAATCAATTCCCAAGGTCAGTTCTAAGGTATTATCATCCTTTTCTGCATATGAAATTTACATTTACATTCATAGGGCAGCACAAAGTCACTTCTCTGAAACTCTTGATGACATACACTGCAGGAAGTAAGGGTCCTTCCAAGTATAGGAGTACTTAGCCTACATAATTTGGATTGTAAAATACAGGCAGGGACAGATTAGCTGAGATCTTAATAGGCAAGGTTAGGAGTGGGCAGGCAAGCTACTGTGCTCCAGCCTCCTGCTCATCTTGCCTTTTCCCCCAGATTTGTCTATATTGTACAGAAATACCATGAGACACTTTACCAATGTGGGACCCAAAATTATGAGGAACTGGTAGCAAAAACTGGATTTCACCTGCCATACACAATCCCACTATGATTTACACTGGGAACCTCTAAATGTACCCAAGGCATGGAGACAGCTCAGTCTATCCCAGTCCTCTGCAAAGGTGCACACCTGTGGAAAACCATAGATTAATTTAATGAAGGGACTTCTCTCCCTCTGGTTGCAAATATGAACCTTATTTCTACATCAGGAGGGCAAAAGAGGGTTGTTCCTTTGGCGGAGGAAGCACTCACCTTCAGATCTCTAAAACAGTGGGGCTCTCAGCTGGCTACCATTGCTGTGCTTTACTTCCAGGCCACACAAAAACGGATGAGAAAGAGGCAAAAGGTACAGTTAGGTGATGGGCTATTAACTGTCTTACAATTTGGAAACAGGGAAAGAACTGCAGTACAATATGCAAAAAAATACTAATATATACAATATACAATATATCAGTACTATTTATACATATATCAGTAAAATATATTGAGTAATACTAATATAATGCTTATAGTAAGAACTCTGACAGCTTCTTCAGCTAAGTCAACACACTAGGACTTTTTCAACTGTCAATGAACACTTACACAGAAGGTGCTGTGGTCTATTCAATGGTAAGTGAACCTGGCACATTTGACAGCATTGTATATGTATTTGGTGATTTCTTCAGGGTACTCAGTGTGCAAGGGTTACCAAACCCAGCAGACCAATCGAGGCAAGGCTGCCACAGCTCCAAGCTCCCAGATCCATCCAGCTGCCAGGCTGAGTATGCATACGCAACAGGTGTACAGGCAAATACCCATATATGGTTTGCACACACACGTGGCCAGCCAGCCAAACCATCACGGACATGCTCAGCACTCACACAAGCACACAGCACCAACAGCCCCTCCCCCGTCCCCCTCTGGATTGCCAGGCTGTTCCCATATCCCATCTTTTCCATCCGTCCCTTTCCCCACCTTCGGTGACACCCCTAAGAAATCGCATAATAGCTTTCCTGTAATCCTGAAAGGCTCTTCCCTGCATCCCAATGAGTTCTGTTCACATACTCATCTTTGCCATGGGGTTGAAGATGTCCCTAGGACAGCTCTAGGAGTGGCTGGGACAGGGCATTATCCAGGTTTCCCTGCCTGCTCCTGTGTGTCTGGGCTTCTCTGTGTGGCTGCAGACGACACTTTCATCACACAAACTACCAATCCCACTCCAACTGACACATCCTTTTTCATCAGTCTACACAAAACAATTACTCCAAACCCAATCCACCTCTGATTTCTTCCGGGAAACACTAATAAGTACCTTTAATAGATAGAATTAAATCAAGAAAGACAAATGATTTATCATTTTTCGATTCCATCTATTAATAAACAGCAGAGGGTTAACCTAATATTCAGCAAAGACGGCTATCCATTATTTGCAACTTCAGTTAAAATTCCTCCTAGTAAAAGAGTCTGGACTGGAAAACTGGCTTAATCAAAATGGAAACTTTTTGTAAATAGGATGCAAAAGCTCTCTCTCACTTTCACACTTCTCTGCATTGGTGTTTCTCACTCCTTGGTTTGTCTGGGGAGAAGACCTTCATTTTATTGACCTTTTAACCTGTCTTCTAGTGTATTAGAAAGATAACTGTTGTACTTCCAATATTTTATTTCAGGGACTATTTTATTTTATAAAATTTCACCTTTTTTTCCCATAAACTACCACTATCTTAATCTACAGGAGCAAAATACAGTAATTGTCCCTACTGAAAACTTTACCGGAAACTTAGGAATATTTTATCAAATATTTTTGCCCTAGCACATCATATCCTTTTTAAATTTTGATGTTTTGCTGAAGTGTTTGCAAACATATACACTATTTCCAAGTGGCTCTATTTCTTTGTAACATATTCAAGTATGATCAAAGTAATATACAACTTTTGAGGTAATTTTTATTCCAAATACTTTTTAAAGGATGATGGAAATTTCATAACTGATTGCAATTTTAAATTTGATTAGAAAAAATACCCTCTCAAATGCACAGTTTTATTAATACTCTACTAGATTGTTCAGTGTGTATCCACAAATGGCTGCATTTATTTTGAATGGCTTTTTAAATAGCTAACTTGTCAACAGTCAGCAAAATTATCTTTATTCGATAATAAGGGCTACTCATTTTTTAAAATGTTTTCAGAGCATGTCTATGCCATTTATGAAAAAGGATAATTTTTATAATGTAGTATACTGTCTATGTTTACAGTAATCTGTGATGCTTGATAATAAAATTGTCATGTCCTGTAAATGCATTGTAAGACATTTAAGCCTCTGTACAATACTGACAGCATGGTTTTAAACATGTCATTGACTCATCATGACTTTTATACAAAGATCAATGAGGTTTGCTACCACCAAGGAAATAGGAACTAAACACTTAGAACGTCACAAGGTATATATAGGAAGGAAACAGAGACTAGAAGAGGCCAGACAGTCTAAACAAAAAATTATATAATCTGAAATATTCAGATGATTGTGATTGCTGAAAAGGAATATTTCATCTTCTATGTTTATTCAGGTTATGTGGCTGTCTCACAAGGGTGGTGCTTCAAGGTGTACATGCCACGAGTTTCTACAAATCTCATTTCACTCACACAATGAGAAGTGCTGTGTGCATCGCTGCAAGGATAGCAAGAAATAATTCAGAGCCGCTGGAAAAATGAAAAAACAAACTCTGGAAAATTATCAGCTTGTCTCTTAGAAGAGAAATAATCCAAAATACAGAAACATAGAGCAGAAGCATGGAAAAGAGCATGAATTTACAGTATCCCAAACTCAGAGGAGGGGCCAGCGCAGTTTAGATCTCCAGACACAGGGCATCACATCACGATCTTGATGAAGATCAATCTGCTGCAATATGCTGAGTGTGAAGCCATTCTCTAACAGAAATATATCAACTGACATATTGGAAAGAATTCTGATAAAGGCAAGAAAAAATGCAAGTAATTTTATCCATCAATTCAAACTCATCTGCTGTCTCTAGCCTGATGACCTATAGACATCTCTCTCTGCTCCAGACTTATCTCCTCCTTTATAGGCTAAAATCTGGGTCTGTCTCTCTGACATATCTTCACGGGTGTTTAGCTGTCAGCTGAAGTTCAGGGTTGTTAAAACAGAACCCTGATTCCCCCTCCCCAACTTGGTTTCTCAATCTCTGTAGACAATGCCATTATTCTGCTTGTCACTCAGTCTTGCAGCATAGACATCATCTTTGGAGAGCAGTTTGAGCTGGCAGCTTCCATCATTTTAAGCCAGCCTAAGCGTGAGCTGCCACAAAAAGTGTAACTCAATTTTTCTGGGTGAGGTTTGAGTTGGATCAGCTCCCTAACCCTGCTGAAAGCATGGCTCCATGGAAACTAATGGAATTGGGAGGAACATGTGGTGGTGTGCCCCTTTTGACAACAGCCTGTTCAGCCTCACAGTTATTATTGTAGTCTGAGTCCCAGTGCTAACAGCTGGATTTTTATTTCCTCCCATGCAGCTGAAGAGGTGAAAGTCCCCTTGTACCACATCCAGTTCCTACACTCTCCTTGAAAAATGAGACCTTGAACACTGTAATCCAGCACAGATGAGCTGTCTCCAGAATGCTACTGCAAACACTGTGCTCTGAAGCTGCTTTGACCACAGCTGTCCATCTTTTGCACCCTTCATGAGTTTCCTTCCTCTGTCATACATAGCATTTTCACTTTTGGATGGTCCTGACTTTACATCTGTCCTGCTAATCATGTCAGCCACTGCTCAAACAGCCACTCTTTAGCTGGCTTAAACTTAACTCTTGGTGCAATAATTAAAGCAAGAAGCTCCTTTTGACTGTAGTTTAGTCCCTGGACTCTGGATTGATCCCATTATTCTGCAGCTGAATGTGTTGATGCAAAATGTACCCAGCAGTGCCTTCTGCTCCCTGCTTTGTTCCTCTGAAGCTCCAGGAGATAAAATTACTTCAGCCGCAGTGCTTGTCACTTGCAAGGAGTCCATCTGCTTGCAAAGGACACTACTTTCCCCTCAATCCAAACACAATGCCCACACACAGAACTGTGAGATAAAACATGTGCCAGTCAATCTCAGACCAACTGAAACCGTTCCTCCAGAAGACACAGACTCATCTTTTCTAAGAGCTTGCTGTTTAGAAGTCTTTTCAGTGTTTAAACGCACACCACCCAGACTCGTCAGCAACTTACAGCAGAGAGAAGCAGATCATGGTTAGCACAATAGTACCCCCAGCTGTCACACCTTTAATGAGAAATAAGGTAAAAGCCTTGGGCCAAGATTTACGGTGCTAAGTATCGGAGCTCAAACTCAGTGTGTGAAAGCCATGGCTACTTTTCTTTGCATTCCCATCACCATTCACAACAGAGGTCTCTTTCATAGAATCATAGAGTCAGCCAGATTGGAAGAGACCTCAAAGATCATCGAGTCCAACCCTACTGTTGTTACTAGATCATGGCACTAAGTGCCACATCCAGTCTCATCTTGAAAACCTCCAGGGATGGTGAATCCACCACCTCCCTGGGCACCTCTTCTCCTCAGAGTACAGTAGGAAACAAGACCTTTATCTTGTTCTGCATCGATTCAGGATCCCTGAGAGTTATAAGAACTGCAAGAGCAACATGGTTGGTGGGAAAGACATCAACAGTTTTCAAACAAAATATAACAGGTACAATACAAGTACTGAATGGAACACACTTTATGGTGTACTTGGTCATTAGCTGTTCCATTGCAAGTGTAGGAAATATATGTCCACTCTGTCAGCATAGGAAGTTCGCTCAAAGTGATTCCTTTCCTGCTATAGCAAATATATGTGATAAAAAGTCCAAGAATAATCACAAAGAGAGGAAGAGATTTTGAGACAGATACAATGAAAAAAAAATAAAGAAGGGAAGTAAGCCTCACAAGGAGTTAGTTAGGAAAAAATATGTATTAACAATACAATGTATCAGCCCACAGGATAGTCTCTAGAGGGTAAGATGGAAATATCATTCAAGGTATTTGCATATAGACAGGACAAAGCACATCAGAACATAGCATAGCATGTATAAATCTGCCTTGACACAGGAATGAATCATGTGTTCTTATTGTAGGTAGACCAGTGATGCAACATTAAAATCTGGACTAAAAAATGAAGCTCTGTTTTCTGGTTCAACACTTAGACTAGACTTAACAGACCTTCCCCTTTCCAATTTCTATGATTTTCACCTCTTTTAAATACGTTGGTGTAGCAAGAGTATTTGAAGTAAAATGAAACAAAGACAATGGAAGGTAGATCTAAATAAAGGGAAGGAAAGGAATGACTCCACAATGTTGCAGGTTCAAATGGCAACCTGGTCTTAAGTTCATCTCCTGGAACTGCAGTCACACTGCCTGCACATTTCAGTGACACACTTCAGCATCCACCAGCCATTATGCCACTTTTTCTGGTAACATTCACTTCAACTTCCCACAAAACTTCATTCCTATCATGGTCTCCCATGCAACACATGAGTCCAATGATACTTTTCATGTTCTGTTAATAAGCCTATTTGTGGGGCAGAGGGTTAACCTCATCCCTCCAGTCCTGTCCCAGATGCTTTGCCAGGAGCTCAAAGCAGCCAGCTCAGCTGTATAACACCTCACATTGCATGCATGTGACTTCCAGCAACATAAAATTTTTCTTTTATCCTTTACTGTAAGAAATATAACCAAGGGAAGGAGGAGTAGTCAGAGTGCTCACACCTCGGTAATACTCCACCCTCTCCAGGACATCAACATCCTAGGAGTCATAAGAAAAAGGAAGGTGTAAATGAGCGCTGAGAGGTTACTGCAAAATGGCCAGGGACCAACACAGTTCCCAGTTGGCCCTGGGATTAGGGAGTCATAAAAGCAGTTTAAAACTGACTCTTCTTTCCCACAGAAACACAGCTGAGCCCAGATCCAGACAATTTGGAAAGTAGGCCTTATGCTTCCAGTTTTGATATATTCATTCAAATTTCAGGTTTTAGTAGACAACTTGGATTTATTTTTATATATGATTTTGTTTAAAAAAGACTTGATTATGAAAAAGTAATTATACCCAGCAAACTGTATAAATTCAATTAAAGCAAAGCAAACAGAAAATTAGCCTGAATGTTTTTCCTTCATAGTGCTTAGCAGAGATGCTTGGCAAGCTCATGGGGAGCAGCAAAACGAAGAAGAGAGAATCACCTTGCAAACAGTGAAGGGACATATAATACTTCTACTCATAAATATCAGCAAATCACTATACAGTCCTGACTGATCACCAGGTTTTCCAAATTAAATTGAAAAATTTATACAAATATCAGAGCAAAATCAAAAGCAAGAATTAAATTGAGCAAGGGTAATCTAAACACTGGGCAAAGGGGTATGTTCCTGTTTGGTGTAGTAAATAAGCAGCTCAAAACCTTCACCCTTTCGTTGCCAACAAACTTTCAAGTCTCGTAATTTTAGGATGGAAATCACTTGTGAAAGTGACAGGAAGAGAAATATTTGGATAGGTGGCATCCTTTTTTCAGACTTTTGCTTTCTATGTTGCACAGGAAATAAATTCTGAAGCAACTATCCTTGTTGCTAGATGATGAAATCTCCTGCCACAGATGTTTGGGAAAAGTCAGGGTTTATCTCTGAGATCATATGTAGGCTCAGTGTTGGGATGATGCGCTACCTGATGATGTAGCTCTTACTCTTCATTACCTCTCACCTGCCACTTTAAAATAAATTTTGTCAAGCAGTTGCTGGATTGGACATTTATTCTTTAACACATGAGGTGCTGCAATTAACTCCTGCTTATCAACAACTGGATCCTCACATCCCAGCTGCAGAGGCACCTTCACCTGGTCAGGTTTGCAGGTTTGAGCAGCATGTAAACAAGGCCAAAGTATTCCCATAACAGGTCAGTTCTGCAGAGAGCACAACAACTTTGGCACAGCATCACAGCAGAATAGACATATATTGTTCAATGTTGGCTATGCCCACACAGAGCCAGGGCTGGTGTCTTTGCACTGCATCCCCAAAGCAGAGAGAAGAGTGAAGAGATGCATTGGGTATTCACCAGGGTGTAAATCCAGATGGATACATGGGATCAGTACTGTCTGCATATCCCAGCATGCAACATTTCCACACCACCTGTTTGCCTTGTTGCCACACCTAGCCAGGGCAAGATCTGTGCATTTGCATTGTGCCAAATCAAACAAGCCCCCCAACAGCAACTGGGGTCTGCTGCAGAGAAACCCACGAGTCTCTGTGGGAGTCAGCCCTGTTCTTTCCTGACAGGAGCCAAGGACCTGGACCAAACAGTGGACAAGCTGTACAGCTGCAGCCACCCTATCCCGTCACTGAAACATTGAAGTGCCCTTGCACTAAATCCCCAGTGAAGCCCAGTGGCACCAAAATGATCATGCTTTTCTCCTGCCAGACAATCTCAGATCCTCACTGCCTCAGCAAACAGTAGACATGCACATAGCCACTAGCCATTGATATTGATGTAAATATTGGGTTCGAAGCCACATTTTACAAGGGAAACTATCGATTTTATCTGTAGCAATACAAAATCACTGATTGATAAGGAGCACAACACACACCAGAACCTGCAGATTATACAGACATGGCATTTTTGGCTGTTAGAGCTATGCCCTTCATTATGGAGTACCAAAGATCATTTTTTTTTCAACTAAGACATGGAAATCATCCAATATCAAATATTAAAAAAGACTTCTGTGTCAAACTTCTACAAAACAACTATTCAAAGTCCAGTTGGTGGAGTTTATACTTTTTCTCTGCTGGTCTAGCTTATTTTTGCAAGTGGTTTTTCCATATAAACAGAAATCTTCCTGAAAATTGGACAAGTCTTCAAATCCCAAATCCTTTCAAAGATAAATGAGCTATTTCATCTTAGTTTAAATTAATTTTTGTGCATACATTATGTGAATGAAATTGCTTCAGAAAAGGAAGGAGAGGAAGCCTGCACTAGATTATGCCAGATTAATTTCAGTGCAACTCCTTCAATTTCAATAAGAATAATTTACACCACCATCACTAGGAGCAAAATATGCCACAATGTCTGGCAGCTAATGGAAACTCAGTAACTCTGGCAGATGCAGTGCCCAGATTTCAGCTTTCTTTGTATAAGCTTGTAGATTTTTTCTGAGTGATTAAAGCAAGTACAGAGAGAATCCATCAATTTTCACCTCACTCAGGATGCTCTTAGGGATTATTGCTTACTTTGAATGAAGTCCTTCCAAAGTCTCTTAAAGAAATATGTGGATTATTGGAGGTAATTTATTTTCCGGATTTTTTTCTTTCTTCAATTAGATGTTGAGCTAATTTGCACTCTGGTCACTCAGTAGAAAGTTAATGTTATCTATATACATTAGTCACTTCTTGAAAAGAGATCATCTGGGTTTGTTGCTTATTTTCTCCATGAAAAAAATCACTGTTTATGTTAAAAAAATCTGATGGACTGTTCTGGAAAGGAAGGTGTATTATCCAACGTGAGATGAACATATATATGTGGTTAGTTTAATGTCACTGAAAACGTAACTGTAAGATACTCAGAGAAGAAATGACAAAATAAAAAAAGAAGTGGAATTTAATAAAATGCTAATCAAACTGCTTCCATCAGCAGTTTTCTAACTGGTTTAGACTGTAAACCAATGTACTAGGTGAGCAATAAGAAACAATGCTTGAAGGAACAGGAGCAGGCCAGGAAGAAATTAAGAGTCTCCAAGCAAGAAGACTGAGGAAAATTTCTACATGGTCAGGAGTAGGTCAGCCAGTACCTGGTCAGGTAAAAGCATTTTGAGGGGAAAAAAGTCTCACAGCTCATCTTGAGATGTGACTTGGATTTTTAAATAAGAATTTGATTTGGCTAAAGAGATCAAAATGTCTTTTCCTTCCAACTTCCTCTGAGAAGAAATTATGTTTAATAGCATTAAGTAAAAAAAACCCATACCCCATACATAACAAAAAAAAACCCAAAACCAAACCTAACAAAAACAAAATAAAATTGCACAAGTCATGAAAATCATGAAGAACAAGTTATAAAGGGAATGGAAGCCTCGAAAATCAGACAGAGAAATCTTATGCTGATAGTCACAGGAACTATTTATGTTTTCGTCACTCACAACACACATTTTGTTGTTCCCAGGGACTGAAAGTGTTCCACTTTGGGACTTCAAAATATTAGAAAATTTGACTGGCAGAGAAAAGGAAGAGAGTAAACACATGGTCTGGAAAACTTAAAAACAAAACAAAATAAAAAATAAAACCCCACCTAGAATTGTTGTATTAGATGCATTTACTTGGCTGATTTACAGGAAGACGCTGGGAGGAGGGAGAGCAGTTAGACCAAGCCTTGGACTGACCACAATTAATGAGTTGTGACCAAGATAGACATGAGCAGTTTCCTAGCAAACAGATTTCCATTGTTCATTAGAAGTTAGAAAACGCTGCTGCTTAGAAAAATACCAGCTGTATCCAAGAAACTGTCAGCTGCTGTTATCAATATTGCCTCTCAAGTCTAGACCCATTGCCCAGAAGTCCACTGGGTGACCTTGATCTCAATGGCTTGTGGTGGTAAAGCAATAGCTATAAATAATGCATTAAAAGTGTCCTTCCATGTTGGCAGACTCACATTTGTCAGGCATTTCCATACTATTCTGGGCCACTTTTTATGGTGTTCTCTTAATATGCCATGCATTTTTCTTCAACTGCTTTAACATGGATTTATCCCTTCCTTAAATACAAATATATTAATATGGACTTGTCTCTTCATCAAATGTGGTCTGAAAAACAACAGTTGGTGACTACAGTGGAGAAAAAAACAGCTTAGGGATATCAGATAAAATGTTGGCAACTTTACTACTTTTTAAAATGGTGTTTATTGTGATGGAGCAACTTGCATGCTAATGGTGTTTTTCATGCAATCTGATGAATCCAAGTGCTTTGCAAAGCAGATAGTTACATTCATAGGAATACAGAATATCATTATAGGCAATTAGGCATAAGTAGGGATATGATTGATGTTATGAAATCAGTAGCCATCTCTTTCTCATCAGATCATCAAAAAGAGGCACAGAAGGTACCACAAGTGGGTAACCTCTGCTCCAGTGCAGGATCACCAGCCCCTTAGGCCAGCTTTCTCATCTACTCAAACTTCACAGCAATGGACACTCCACACTCTTCTTTAGCAGTCCACCTCTTTGCTTAACTGTCTCCACTGTTAGAATTTTTCTCAAATCTAACATAAACCAAACTCCTAAACTTATTAAAGCCTACTTACTTGGAATTGATCTTCTTTAACTACCTTTTCCTAATTGCTGCCTTTCTCCTTCATGTTATCAGCAAGGCTTTCTTGTCAGAATCAAGTTTGGTAGAGCTCCCTATTAATTTCTTTGTTCTCCATCCATATAAATATAGTTTATCCCAACAGAGTCTGATAAAATTTTGGACAATCCCTACTGTCCAGCTGCAGTCTGTCCATGACAGGTAGTTAAAAATCCACTGTTGGCAGTTCGATGTTGGATATTTTTTCTAGATTAAATCTACACCCATCTGATCCTTCTGCTGTGATAGAAATTCCCTAGTTTTATTATAGATTAACGGTAGACAACTACCTATTAAAATATCCGTGTTCTTTTGTCTGTGACCTTGAGGCTATCAAGAGGACTATTTTTCCTCACCTCTTGGACTATTTTGGTATAGGCATCTTTTTATTCACACTTCATTTTCTTCTTTTCTGCCAGTCAGCCCTTCCTAAACAAAGTTTTGGTATAGGCATCTTTTTACTCACACTTCATTTTCTTCTCTTCTGCCAGTCAGCCCTTCCTAAACAAACTCTTAATTTTTCTATTTTAATGCTCACTTTTGTTTGTCTTTACATAAGTATAATTGCGTACTGAGAGTTTGAGTTCCTTCTGTTTTTTCTCAAATTGCCTATGGCTTGTGATGCTACCTACATCTCTGTGTCCCACTTCCATGCCCTTCTCCTTGAGACATTAACAAGTCTCACATGACATCCTTTATGAGGCTGAGGGGCACAGAGAAAGAGCGACACAGGCCATCTTAAAAAAATATACATCTCCAGTGTGTTCTCAAAGCTCAGCAACCAGATTCTATGAGAATTTGGCTTTTACCTTTCAAATTGCTGTCATACATTTGAGAGAGCACATTTGAAGCAGACGTGTCTTCAATACCCCACAGCAGGGCTGTGCCTCAAAGAGGCATGCTCCCACAGACAGCCCTGGAGACCAGGAGTACTCTGGTGTCCCTTTGGCTCCTGCAGCTGAGACACACACTGACAGAGTGCTC
>NW_008682087.1:239913-242729 GCF_000695815.1 Acanthisitta chloris
ATCTTCCTGCTCTTAATAGTGTTCATCTAAAGATGAGCTTCCAAACTTATAATGAAGAACTTACTCCTTTGATGCACTTGATGAACCTCTATTTAAAAAAATAATAAAACATTCAGGTTTTGAGGAAGATTTCAAGTAATGCTACAGCACGAGGCACCTTTTTCCCAGAAATGCTTCCCAAAAATCTTAATAATGCACTGTTACAGGAAAATCCCTTTGGTGGCTGGAAACCATGAAAAATTTGAGGTGTCTTAGCAGCTGGGATGTGTTTCCCACCAACCTGCTAAAGTCTTTTGAAGGATAAAAACATCAAGGGCCAAGACATGGAAAGAGTCGTTCCAGTGAGACACTAACCAGTGCCTTCTGGCAAAGGACAAGTGACAGAGACACAGCCCAGAACTATAGGAATCCCCATGTTGTCACAATCTATAAACAAGAAGTTTTGGGAAAGTTTCCAGGATTCCTTGCCACTTTCATATCAGCAGCACAAGTTGCCAGGAGAGACTTCTCTGCTTTTTCCAGTGCCTATCAACACACAACATGTGTTTCAGCTTCTTCGCTGTATGATATCGTGAGAGCAACCACTCAGTCTTATACACCATAGACTGTTCTGTGCAAGTGTGACATAAAACACTGTCTCAGCTGGTAAAATGTCATGTGGATTAAGTAAAGCAGAGTAGATAACCCATAAACTTCTACAAACACTCAGGATAACCAAGAGCTACTTCTAGGCAGGGAAGAGTATGGTCCGAAGATTAAGTGATTTATACATTTTTCAGATTTGTGGACATTTTAACAAGTGTTCAACCATTCTCTATAAGCACAATCTTTTGATAAGTGAAAATATGTTAATTGACTTTTCTAGGCTCTGTTTCCTACAAAAGATCAGTGGTTTTCATTGTATAATACAAGTGTACCTGTTGGTAGTAGCCAGGACATCAGGTAGACATTGAATCACAAAGTCATGACAAAATATGACATAATTATCAGCATTGTTCTTAAGCTAATTGCTATCCTGGATAGACATTTTACCTTGCATCACGAACCACAATCCTGACCTGCTGTCACACTGTAACAGAGACAGGAATTTTTCCCATCCTTAAGCTGGAAAACATGTTTAAAGTTTGCTATATACAACTAGTAGTCTTTAAATAAATACTTGTACAACCTGCTCACACCAAAGAATCACACACTGTCAAACTCAGTCAGAGAACCTGAAAATATCTCAGATATTATAGGCATTTTAGTCAAAGAGAAATTTTAAGTCATAATCAATATTGCAGTACTTTTAAACCATAAGCTAACACAGATAATGAAAAGACTCACAAAGTGTACTAATTTGGAATTGATCTTTAAAAAATTATAATCAATTTTTCCAGCAACTTGATCTTTTTCACCTCAGCTAAAATGTCATGCCAGGGAAATGCAAGCATGGTTTTAGCTTTAATACCACTGCTATTTCACTACTAGTTATGTCTGCAGTAGAGACAGAGCCCATGGACAGAGAGTGTATGTAAAGTATATTTAATTATCTAAAACATGGTGAACAAGCATGAAGGCAGTTCTTTAGTTCTGAACGAGCACTGACACCAGTGAGGATCAGGCACTTAGTCTTCTGAGGACACAAGTTATGTTCAGCTGAACAGTCTAGTAGAGGACTAGGAGATTAGAGGTGTGTGCAGGATACATACAATACCCTTACATTACAAAAAAAGGGCTTTATACTTCTCTATGCCTGTACTCAGAAAAATAAAAGTGCACTGTCACTACTGCAGCTACCAAAGTAAAAGACGAGAATAGTCTGGGCTTTTTTCCCAAAGGATTAGTCCCAGCCAAATATGAACCTACTGGCTTTGGGCCCTAAGGGGCACTTGGGAAACACAATTCCCTGATGCAGCTGCTGGGTGCTGCTGCCAAGCAGCAGGTCAGTACGGGCAGTGAGGGAGCCTGGTCCCTCAGCACAGCATCCTTGGCCTCACTCAGACAAGGGACCCCTCCAAGCATGAGTGTCCCAAAAGATCTTTATTCTAAAAGAGGCCAAGCTGTGCTACAAAGCCTCCACAATTTCTTCATTTGTGTCTACCCATATGGGTGCTGTATGACAAGAGTGGTATTCTCCAGACTATTGCCCTTTTCTTGTTTCTATCAGCAGGATTAGCAGAGCTTGGACAGTCAGGAAACAACCCTGGTTCACCATCCCAGCACTGTACCTCTCAGCTCCAAAAGTCTTCATAACACATGGATAACACAGTCACCAAAACTCTCTGTTTTAAAATTTCAGGTGTAGCTTTTTACAAAACTTGGTAGCTCTCACCTGAGATCATTAGACTTACAGGCACACATGAGTAGAGGGCTACCTGCAACCTTGAGAAATGAAGAACTTTTTCAAAGCCCCTGTCCAAAGCTGTATTTTTTATCTATATTGTCTTAGAAGCCAAAGGACACATTCAGAGAAATTCTTTTCTTTCCTTGCTGCCAAGCTCAACCTCCAGCCCTTGCACTGCCCCACAAGGATGAGTACCACAGCCAAGCAAACCTAAGAACATTTTTATTTCAAACCTCTCTTTTTCTCCTAATGCATGCACTCCTGTGCTGTGCTGCAGAAGGTTCAGGGCATCACACTCACCATATGGGACTGCCCACAGAGAGGATGAGGACATGGCCAGCAGCTGGCAGGAAAAGTGACATTCTCTTACACTGATGTGACGTTTAATCCTGGGCTCAATGAAATGTATGGCATGATATTTATTAACTAGCTGAGCCATCCTACAACAGCAGAAATTGGCTGCAGCTGTGCAAGCCTGTCCAGAAAACTG
>NW_008682087.1:242744-253442 GCF_000695815.1 Acanthisitta chloris
GCGGGTTCTGGAAAATCACCACCAAATTTTAACACCATCCAAATAAGCAGTTGTTTTCCTTTACCAAGTGTTGCTACCACGCAGTGTCATCAGCAGAGCAGACAGCAAGGCCCATTCCTGGCTGACTGGTTCTTTCAGATTTGTGTGAGAAACGACTCAGCCATGCCTGCCTGCACTGCAGCGCAGAAGCCTGTGACAAAGGACAGTGAGGAAAATCACCACCAAATTTTAACACCATCCAAATAAGCAGTTGTTTTCCTTTACCAAGTGTTGCTACCACGCAGTGTCATCAGCAGAGCAGACAGCAAGGCCCATTCCTGGCTGACTGGTTCTTTCAGATTTGTGTGAGAAACGACTCAGCCATGCCTGCCTGCACTGCAGCGCAGAAGCCTGTGACAAAGGACAGTGAGGGCCACCACTGGGGAGACAGCAAGCCAAAAGGTGGCCCATCCCAGCTCTGACTCCCCCTTTCCTATGACTCTAGGGGAGTCAGTCTTGTCTATAAGCTTCCTAATTATAAGACAAGCCTAGACATAAACATAAACAAATGCACGCAAATAAATGTGTATATATTTCCATTCACACATAGATACATATATATAGGCATGACAGAGAGATATGATGAAGCTGTGCAGAATTCAGCATATCACAGCTTTTACATTTGAAGCGTGTACAGCAGAAGGTTTGTGGGGGTTTTTTGGGGTTGGTTTTTTTTTTTTTTTTCTTACCTCGCCGCTATAGACAGGAGTGGTCTGGGGGACGGGAAGGATGCCTAGAGACTACTTCATAAAGCTGGGGTGTTGCTGCCATCTAGTGAGGTGCTCTGCCCAGGGACACACACGTACACACCGTGTGGGGACACTTGTTTTTGCGTTTTCCAGGTAACACCGGGAGCATCGTGCCCCTCTGAAATCAATGAGGCAGTTTGGAAGCTCAGCCGTAGGACACACGGTATACAGCAAAAGTGCTTGCACTACAGCCAGATTACAGCCTGTGTGGGAGCAGTGTATTAGGATGGCTTAGAGAGGCTGGACCTTATCACTTCAGAGAAAATACATAAAGCCATCAGTCCAGGCTACACTAGTGATCAAATTGTGGACATGACAATAATTAGAGCCCTGTACATGAATTGTTATGGGAGACCCCAGCCCTTGGGAGCACAGCCTGCTCTCTGACAAGAGCAGCAATGAAATGCAGCTTATCTTCACCAAGAACTTCCTTGGGAGAAAGGGAGCCTTCCCATTCACAAGACAGCTCTTTCCTAACCTATAGTCTTCACTTCCTAGGGTTTTAGATCAGCCTGCATTACTCAGGAATAAAAACCAGACCACAAGACAATAAAATGGAAAGCGCACAGAGATACCACTTCCACTTGCAAAAAGCCGTGTGATTCGTATGCCTTCTCCCAGCACTGGAGGAACAGAGCATCCCAGGACAGAGGCACCAGTCTTGGGGACCTCCATGTCATATCACACAAAGACACTGTAACCTTGCAAAGCCATCCCACTCACACCACCTCCCTGTGGCCTGTATCCACTTCCTCAGGCTGCCTCCTGGACTCAGTGACTCACTACAAAGGTAGATGGGAGAGTCCAGAAAGTCCAAATATACATGTGTGGGAAAGGGAATGAATCAATGACATCACAATGTGTGAAGTCAGGAAGAGGCTTAGTTTTGAAGCTATTGAATTAAAGCTCCGGAGGAAAGTAAGAGGTCTGGGCATTTGAAGTGCTTGTTTGAGAGTTGTGTTTCAACCCATGACATATCAAAGCTGTTTCTCTACAGGGAGTCCTAAACACATGGTTATCTTGTGATGCGGACATTTGGCATATTTTCCTAAATATGTTGAAAGACCTAAAGGTGATACTGTAAAATCTAGTTTGCTAAAATATCTGAGAGCTGATGGAAAAAAGAAAACACTTAAAGTGGTTTCTTAATCCATGGCTCATTGTGCTGGTTTTGACTGGGAGAGCATTAATTTTCTCCATAGTAGCTTTGTATGGGGCTATATTTTGTATTTGTGCTGGAAACGGTGTCGATAACACAGGGATGTTTTCATTATTGCTGATCAGTACTTACGCAGTGTCAAGGTGTGTAAGCACTTTCTACTTCTTCTACTGCTCCTCCAGTGAGGAAGCCAAGGGTGCACAAGGAGCTGAGACAGGACACAGGCAGGACAGCTGACCCCAACTGATCAAAGGGGTACCCCATACCATATGGCATCATTCCACTATATAAAACTGAGAGAAGAAGGAAGAAGGGAGGATGTTCGGAGCGATCGTCTTCTCAAGTCACCATTCCACATGGTGGAGCCCTGCTTTCCCAGGGATGGCTGAACACCTGCCCGTTCATGTGAATCAGTGAATTAATTCTTGGTTTGCTTTGCTTTTGTGCATGGCTTTTGCTTTACCTAATAAACTTCCTTTATTTCAACCCAGAAGTTTCCTCACTTTTACTCTTCCAATTGCCTACCCCATCCTGCCAAGTGGGGAGTGAGTGGTTGCATGATGCCAGTTGCTGGCCAGGGTTAAACCACAATACTCATCAACCTTGAGACTTTAAATGCCAAGTCTTCCAGGACTTTCTGTAACCTGGATCAAAGTGAAGCCATTCAGCAGCCTTCTGTTCTTGCTTTATGGATTCCCCACTGACTGACTTGATTGCTCACAGGTCTGAACCATGCAGAAATGATTGTTTTAGAGAGGTATGTCTTTTAGTTGGCACTTAGATAATGGGTCTTCTAAGAAAATATGCTTTTTTTTGTTTCCTTAAGTTTTTTTATTAGCCTCATCTAGATTCTAGGGATAAGAATGGTCTTACACTGCCGAAGATTTTTTTTGGTGTTTTTTGTAAATATATGGATACATGCTTGTGCTCTGATCCTGCAACAGATTATGAAGATTTGCCTTTATGCCCTTAGCCTGGTACATTTTAACTTGATGGCAAGATTGCACAGCTATGTAGATCTTTTCAGGACTTGGGAATGCATTTTGTTGAGGATCTAAGGCAGAGTTGCTATGACATTGTGGAAAAATATCTGCTAGTACTGACTACCTTCTAACCAAGGAAACTGTCTGCAAATTGTGACATGTTCACTGACAGCTATTACCCTTTTCCCCTGGAAAGATATCATGAAAATCCATAGTTTAATATTCAAGCTTTCTCTAAATCAACCAGTCAAGCAACAGCCTCTATTCTATCCAACATAGGTGAGAAATCACATTCCTATCTGAATAAGAAACTGTAGGTATAACACTTGAAGCAAACTATACCCAAACCTTTATCCGGCTAAAAATTATATGTTGAGTACAGATGGCACTCATGAAAAATAGAACAACTTCTAAAACATGGACTGAGTTGCCATTTTTTAAAAAAATAAAAGATGAGGACCATTTTTCAGAGCAAAAAATATGAGTCAGGTCTTCTGACAGATCCCTGGATTTGGTGATCCCAAAGTAGAGATTTAATACAAACAAGACTTTGTCCTCAAGATAAATATGATGGTTGCATCACCCTCTCCAACAATGCAATTGTTGCCAGGCAGAGGATAAACTTGTGGCGTGCTGGAGTGAGTGAAAGTCAATGAAGGACGAAAACTGTTGGTAGAATCATGAGACTGTCAGAAAAAATAGCCTGTTTCCATCAGAGATATGAGGAATCAAGTCCAGCAAAGCAAAATTTCTGGTTAAGCCTTAGTGAGAAAACTAGGTTTCCATTTGACTTTCTAGAGACCTTCACAGCTCCTTCACTGATTTTCTTCCCTTCTCTCCCTTTCCCGCCAAGCCATACTCACACTGAACCACAAGCTATTCCACACACAGTTTATCACTTATAAAAGAGCCACAACCAACACACATAACACACAGGAGAGGCAGGGGATTTAATTCACCACTAGGAATAATTTATACCTGAAGTCTAAGTGCAAAGAGATTAACTCTGAGGCCTGTCAAGATACTGCTGCTGCTTGTTGCACTATACCAAGCAATAGCACTGTTGTTAATCTTTGCCATGGGAGGCATGTATTATGGTTTATAACCTTGTGTGCAATCCTCACATGCTTTCTAAAAGGAAAAGAGCCAAAAAAATTACAGGAAAACAGAAAGGTGGGGCAGTGAAAAGAATGAACCAGATGAAAGAAACACGCAGCTAAGAGCCATCTTATCCTACTATATCTGTCCTCCTCTCTAGACACCCCTATGGAGCTATTTTAGTAAGGTTGGCTATTTATTACATTGTAAGCCCTGTCACTTGATTTATTGGGCCTTGGTTGCCTCAAGGAGTGAGAAAATCTCTCTCCCTTCTCAGCTCAGAACAGAAGAAAGTTTTATTACCATCTCTGTGGTGCACCCTGGTCCTTTCTTAGGGATGCTATTTCTGGCACAGACTGATTGAAAAGTGCTGCTGTCCCCCACATGGCTGATGGTTTGACACTTTTTGACATTTCTAAAAACTTGTGCTCTTCCTTCCAACTCCCTGTTGCTTTCTAAACCTTTTTAATCTTAAAGAATGCAAACTAATCTATTGAGAGAAAGAAGCTGGTCCTGGGAAGCAGAGCTGAAAATGTCAGAGTGGTAGCAATGATAAATATACCTGCTAGGCAAAGAGAGCCAATACAGGAGAGGGGCTGTTAAGAGACATCACTGACTCTGTGGCCTGTTAATGCTATCTACTGTAAAGAAACACACAGCATATTATTAACTATATCATTAAGCAGAACTGTGCAATACCTTAAAAAAAAAAAAAGAAAAGAATAATGATTTGGAGGCAAGCACAAAGCATGGTTAATCATGTGGAATGAAGCAGTGGTCCCTGAGGGAGATTTAAACTACTTAGACCAAAGTATGGCTAATAAAAGTTAGCAATTCAAGAGAGTTTCCAAAAGGCTTTATTATTGTTGTTCTGTCATGCCTGATCTTTTGAATGGAAAGGTCAAAAAGCCGATCGTGTGCTAACCTGAAAGATTTATTTTCCACAGAACACTCTATGTATTCAGAGAACATCAGTGCCCCAAAAGACCCCCTCGTCCCTCTTCTCACTTTCCACCCTGTACAATTACTTTTCAATAGGCCTCCTCATTCCAGAACAAAGAGGCAAAGTTTCTGCTCTGACTATAACACCATAAAACAATAGACTCCAGATTTTTATCAGCTTACTTTACCTTCTTTCATCCACAATGCTGCATTAAAAAAAAATTCTCTGTCATTTCTTTGCAGTCACAGTTCTTTGCAGAAACAAGGCTACCTTCAGTCAGGTAACCAGGCATCTGAAGAGAAAGCTGTAGGTAGCAAAATGCAAGCATGGTTTACCCTCAAGCACACAGCACTACTAGCCCAGGAAGCCCAGTTTGGAAAAAAATGACCTGCAAGACACAGTTGGGACAAGGGTTTTGATCACTTCTGAGCCATACCTTCCCAGGTGCCTGGTGGTCTTAATACATTATTCTAATGTAATGTAACAAGGTGAAATTAAGCTGTTCAATTCTGACTGTAAGCAGAGAATTTGCAGATCAGACACTCCGACACTAGTTTTTTTATTCTTGCTGTATACTAAAAGAATGGATTAGGCATTGACATTTTAACATAATTATTCTCAAAAATAACAGGAAATACATCACTAAGAAAATAAAACTTTCTTTTTAGTGGAAGATTCATCACTTCTCTAGCTTTACTAACAATACATCAGCAAAGAGCAGAACTTGGCCAGTTTCTTTGTTCCTACCAAAGGGCAAGACTGAGAAGAAATATAAAGACACCAACAATGACAATCTATACAGTAAATACTTCAGATGACATCCTGGGTTAGCTTTAAAATGGGATTTATGTGTATTTTCTTTGACATTTGACAACATATATTCCAGTACAACACAGCGGTTTCCTGCTGTGAGGAATCTTCTTATAAGAAAAACTTTTAGAAGAAAGTGAAGAGAAAAACAAGAAACTAATTATTATCTTGATGCCATCTGGGTTCAGGGAAATCTTGACTTTCTTTTACTCTTTACTCTGACAGATCACTTCTCATGCAGAATCTAGAAAACTGCCATTGAAATTTCCTGTATAAACTGAAATAAAGTCCAAAGACCTAATTTTATTGACCTTCCATTTTACACATCCCAAATAGAGCAATCTATCTGATTGTTCTGTGTGGTACAGAACTATATGTACAGTGGCCATCTGGCCTGGAACAGAGTTTGACACTGGAGCAGAAGCAGAAATGAAGTGTGCTAGCAGTGCCACTTATCGTTACAAATATTAGTAATTCAGCTCCGTTAAGCTGAAACTTACTGGATTCATTAGAAACCTAAAATTTATTGTAAAAAAATGAACTCTGAATTTCCTGCCTGTCAGATTTATCAATTTTGTAAAGTTGCATTAGACATTTCAGCTTAACTAAGGAAGTACAGCACAGAAAAGTATGCAACTCAGGAGAAACAAAGAACAACAATGCATTCAAAGAATTTAGTGTGATCCACAGGATTTGCAAAACTCTCCTTTGCAAAGCATCCAACACACATTTGACCTATTTATACATTCAAACATTGGGACTTTGATGGTTTCTCAGTCTCAAGTTGCCTTTCAGCACACTGGGGAATTTTACCCATGTACTCAGTAACACAGGACCGGCTGAAAACTAGCTTAAACCCATGAGGGCTAAAAGTGGCATGCACAGTTTCACTGCAGGCACAGCAGTGAACAGAGGAACTAAACCTGCAGGTTTACAGCACAAGTTTCAGCAGTCAGCTCTGACACTGCCATGTAATGTCACCCCAGGGACATTTTCTCTTCTCATCCATCTTTCCTGATTTAGGAGCATAAAAGTAAGATGGTCTCCTCCCATTGCTAGCACAGTGCAGCTCTGATATCAAGGAACTGGTGTGATACAATGGAGGTACTTACCATCACTCTTTAAGGCCATCTCCAAATCTCTTGAGATTAGGATGGCTTCTCCTCCCTCAGACAGGCAGTACATTCTTAATCTGGAACCTATTGCTGTGAAACACACGATTCCTTTGGGAAAAAGAAAACACACCTGCAGCAAATCTAGAAATAGCAGGCTGTCATTGGGAGGAAACAGGTGTGTTACAGAATGTCTTGAGACATCTTCCTCCAGCAGAGCTTACCAGAGGCAACCCTACGTGAGGGACAGGGGAATAAAAGCTCCCCTACAGGTAACCATTTAAAAGGGCATCGTGGCAGTGAGCAATCGTTTGACTTTTGGAGATCCCTGGGTCCCACAGCCAAAATCCCTGTGATTATTTTTCCCAGACAGAGAATTCAGAAGTGTGAAAGAGCATTTTAATTATAAACTGTAAGGGTAAAAGCCTGGTTTAATAAGTCAGTGGTGAAACTCTCCTCAGCTTCTCAAAAACATTTCTAAGTTGTAGTGTTGCTTTTCAGCTTCTAAGTTCCTGAACTTTGTTACCTTTTCCTTCTGAAATGTGGGTTTGAAAATATTTATGAAGATGGCCACAATTACATGTGTACTATATAATACATACAGTAGCTTGTTATTATGTACAAGTGAGTTGTTCTCACTATTTCCCCCTCTCCTAAAGGGCACAGGGTATGTAGTTTGGAGTCAAAACTTCCATTTCAATTTTCATATTGTTGACATGCTTGTCTTCTGGCTCATTTTGGCTTTGAATTCAGCAAACTGAAATTCTTACCTCTCTGCCCATACATCCGGTAAGATCTGAAACAGAATCCAGCATTACTGATACTTTTTTATCCTGCAAATATAGTAGAACTGGAGAACTGAGGTTCTCAGCTCATCTATCCTCTTTCATCCAGATTAATTCGCTGAAGTCACAACTACCACAGCTCCTTTCCTTACTTCCGATAGTGGTAGATTAGGTAGACCAGAAAGTCCATCTCACTCCACATTACTGTGACATGAAAAATTCAGACTCACAGAAGTAGTCTGCTGCATATCCATGGTAAGATTTATAACTCATAATGGTTAGAATGTTGAATATTCTTTAGCTGTGAATTCCTTTAATTTATCCTTTACTTGCTGAGCTTTACAAGTGCTTTCTCTCTTATTAGTGGTTATTAATTAGCCTTGAAGCAAATGTTCCCTTAATTTCACCTTTATTTCCATTGTAATCACCTCTTGTACAACAGCAGCCTCTTGTTTTTCCATGCTTGGTACACATATATTGGAAAATGGGTTTATCTACAGAGTCACACAGACTATCACGATTTATAACAGTGTGTTTAATTCTTTGGAACCAAACTGAGCACTAACTGCCTTGAGCTGTTTGGTGGGAAATTAGATTTGTGCTAAACAGCTTAATGCTCTGGGGAATGCAGAATAAACTAGATGTCGCAATTTTATGAGTTTCAGAACTTCAAAATGACTATATTTTTATCATTATGACCAAGCTTGGATGTTATTGTCTAAGGCTATTTTTTTCTACAGATCATTGTCCCAAAATGGATTTAAATAAACAAAAATGGGTGGGGGGAGGAGGGTGGGTGTGTGTGTATGTAAACCATCTCTAATTGAAAACACTTTACACTTAAAATATGGAATGAAAGAAAGATGATTAGGGAGCAGTTTCTTTTAAATCTTACCTTTTAGATAAGACTACATCAGTAAATGTGATGTGCTTTCAGGTGGGCAATCTAGAAGTAAAAACTAAATTGAAAACATGGAAAACACTCCTATATTACTCCTTTTTCAAACTGCAGTGAAAGGACAGGTCTCTTAAATCCATAGTTTGACGACACAGGTCACATCAGAGAAGGGGAAGAGACAAAGAAAAGATGATAAAATTATTTATGCTCAACTGTTTAAATAGGCATTCCAGCTGACACCACACTAATTCTGAGTAGCAGCCGCTGCTGTGTGGACAAGAGTTCCTTATTTAAATTTCCAAGTGCTGTTAACGTAATATGATAATGCAACACAATTATCTATTTCAGCAAGACTTGGTATTAGCAAATCTTTTATTGCATGATGAAGTGCCATCTCCATTATGAAATTTCATAAAATACATTTATCATGGCAAAAAAAATATATTTACAATAGAAGGACAATAGAAATTGTTAACTAGATGATGAAGCTTCTGGAGCAGTAATTATGTGGCTAAAAGGCTGTGATTGTCACACAGTACTGCTAAGACAGGTCCTCTGCAAGCGAGATCCATATTGCAATGTTTTGTGCTAAATTCTCTGCCAATTCTGCCATGGCTAAGTAGAATAAAATGGATAATTTTCTTGTCCTTACAATGCTGTGGAAAGATAAAATACACAATGGAAGAGTCTGGATTTGAAAACTAACTCAGCATGTCTGCTGAGTTATGAAAATATAGGAACCTATCTTTGTGCTGAAAGTAGCAGAGTTTGAATATTTCTGTATTGCTTTAGACTGCTGAACAGGCAAGTCAAGCTTGACCCATCTGTCCAGTTGCTGTTGCCAGATATTGGCCTTCATAAGGCTAAAAAAATAAAATTGCTTCCAAAATGTGTTAAAATTTAACTTCTTCTTTCAGCTGAATTATCCAAAAAGCTACTCAATTGACGGACTAATGAGTAAAAATTTCTGCAAAAGCTTCACGGAGTCCTGATAGGACTTTTTAGATTTTTAAGTCCTTGTCAATGAATGTATTTTCAAATAACTGGAGCTTTTAATAGGATTAGCTGTAACTGGGATTCATGTCATAAAGCCTACTGTGACAAGGAACAAGGAAGAACTGGGACAGAAAAAAACAAATGCAGGAATAAGTTAGGGTATCAAATATATCATAGTCAAATTACTAGATATGGAGATCCATATAAATCTGAAAATCTGAAAATCTGAAAAACAAGGAAAAAAAACCTTGTCCTACTATGATTTCCAAGAAGTATAAGTACAGCATAAAAACTTGAGTCTTTAGAAACCGGGATTTATAATTCAGTGCCTTTCTTGGGAAGAGATTTGAAGAGCCAGATGCTGTCCTCATACAGAGTGACTAATTACAGAGACTAATATACTAAAGCTTTCATAAGGGCTATTGGCAAGTAATTACCTCCATTAGTACTACTAGACTTACATCATTGTAAATTGTTGTTAAATGATGCCCTTTCCTGTCAGATGCATATCTGCCAGGGCAGTGTTTTCATAAAGCCAATTTTAAATTTTGGGCAAGGTAGACAGAGTCTATTGAAAACCCGAAATATTTAATGAAACCAAGAACAGTACCTGCACTGTGTATGTAGATTGAAATCTTCAATCCATCCAAGTTGTTGAGCAGCCAGGAATAAAAAGAGATTAAATGGATTCATTCTGCTGTGTATAACAGAATTCCTTCTTTGCCACCAGTAATTCTCCAAAGGTTTTCATTAACTTCCCTTTACTGCTGCTAAGACCTAGAATAAGAAAACTTGTCCAGCTGCTGAGAAAAACAGTTAGTCTGTCTTTCTGGTTGTTTATTATTCTTACTTTTATTGCTGTTGTTGTAGTTATCATAATTTTAAGCATATGATTATTTGTAATGTGTTTATCAGTACACATTTTCATTTAATAAATTAATATTATAAATCAAAATATTGTGATACAATCAAATATTCATATTATTAAAACATGATTAAGAAGGGGCACAAATCCTAAAGATAAATTGTAATTAAAATCCATGTTTATTAATATAGCTTGAACGTCAACATTTGGAAGGGCAGTAGGAAGAAGCGACATGTACAGCTGTAGACACCACCACCCAAC
>NW_008682087.1:253504-275573 GCF_000695815.1 Acanthisitta chloris
CTCAGCAATATTGCTCATTAAGTAGCATACAATCGAATTAAAGAGATAGGGAAGACCAATTTCCACTAATGGACAAAATAAACCCAAACAAACACAACAGCATAAATTATTGTAAGTCTTTGTTTGGGCTATTTTTGTGACATTATACAAGTCTGCAAAGATGGACAATAGCAAAAATTCATCACTTCCAATGACAGAAATAATTTTTCATTTTTGATATTTGATTTTTTCAAATCTCTAATCATATTTAACTCTAAGAAGCTTTCAAACTACTAAACATATGTATTGTACAGAATTTTTTCTATGTAGCTTTACCTCAGGTTTGGCTTCACAGGGATCTTTGGAACAGACTTCACTGTTTCTATGGTCCTTCCTTAAATCCACCTTTCTAGATAAAATTTTGAATAAGACATCTTTGCCACGGGTGAAGCTGACTAAGATAACCATCTTTTTTTCTTTTATTTCTCTGACCCCAAGTCAGTGTGGTGGTACATAGCAGTTCCCTCCAAGAAGTATCGGAGAAAGCAACACTGGCCACCTCTCACAAGGGTTTGATTCACATATTTCTAGGATAGGTATAATGTGACAAAAAATTCAGGTACTGAGATTTTAATAGAAATATCTTAATTTTTTTAGTCTCTCAGAAGGAATTCTCCATGTAGTTTTGCCTTTATACTACGGGAACCGCCTGGATCCCTGTGTTTTCATACCACCTGTATGTGATCATTGAAACTGGCATGGCAGTCCTACAGCCCAAATGCTGTGCACTCTGGAGCCATCCCTGAAGAATGGACTAGTACCTGAGCTAAAGTAGTGGCTGAGACTTAAGATGACTCCGTGTGGTACAGTCCTGAAGTCAGCGAAAACACAGCTACATGAATTTGAGATATAAATAAATGACACTTTTGTATAAAAGATTGAGAATATTTTCTTAATGGTGTTTACACAGTTTGAGATACTACTGCATGCCACTGCATTTCAGTTGGAAAGGAACATCCAGGGATGTATCTTTGTTAACAAGTAGCACATCCTCATAGCGATAAAGACCAAAATCCTTGTTGCTAAAGACCTGACATCCACACCACATAAATTTCGGGAAAGTTTATATCGTGGTAACTCCATCCTGGCCCTGTGTATTGAATGCTCAACTTCTGGGTGAAGCTTATGGAAAGGTTCAGTCTGCACCCTTTGAGGCTGCTCCTTAATTGAAACCCTGCATAGCAAGGTGGGCAGCTGGGAGATTGACTTCAAAAGCAGAATCAGGGCAAAGCAAGCAACTCCTAATTTGAGCACACCTAACTTGCTCTGGCAGTTCAGGAGCTTCTATTTGATCAGTAGCTCCTCTGTGATCATACAAATGCCATTGTGAATTCATCCCTGAATCTCAGTCTAGCCCTTCTGAATTTAAAAGAAAAGTAAAATTTTAGGTATCCTCTCAGATTACTTCCTAGACAATGCAAAAATATGCACATATTATCTAATTCATGGCAGGAGACATGAAGAAAACAAGGATTTAATGAAATGCCCGAGGGTCATTCCTGAAAGAAACTGTATAAACTCTTGTTTTAAATCATTTATGTAACAACAACGAAGTAATTTTTAAAATATTTCCTGAAATGTTGTGCACTCCAAAAGTTGTTATTTCCTCATCAGTCACACTCAGTTGCTAATTTTGACCATTATACAAACAATGGTCAAGGGGGCAGCATGCAAAATGTTTTATCTGGAGAGAGGATGAGGATTTGGGTAATAGTTAGAGAGAAATTATTTTCCCATATTTCTCATCCAGAAAAGAGAGTGCATTAATTTCTAAGGCACTGAGAAGTAATCTGTCTGTCTGTGCAGTCAGGGCTATGCTTAAAAACACATGTAAATACCTATGGACAGACACAAGTGCCTGGAATGTCTTTTAATCCCAGTGCATGTGAGGAGTGCAACTCAGGAGGCACTTTTGGGGTTTTTCCCAGAATCTTAAATGCTTCTTTAAGTTACTTGGATCATGAGTTCTGCAGTCAGTCTGTGCTTGATGAAGAAATCCCTGAGGAGAAAACACCATTTTGATTTATTTCCTAGTTAATAACAGCACTTCAGAGTGCACAGGGCCCATCACACACAGCTAAACAAGAAAAGGTCTTCCTCTTGGAGCACATCACCTCCTCAGCAACCCTTCAGTCTCCAGTCCTCTGTCTCTAAGGGATGTTGGGTTCCCACTGGATTAGTTCCACTTAAACCAGTGCTTATGGAAACAGCGTTCAGGTTTGCTCTAGGACCTCAACGGGTTTGCCTACATACCTTCAGTGGAAGAAACCTGGCTGCTTTAACAATTTTTTTCTCTCTCCTTCATATATTATTTATAATCTCTGTCTCCTTATGAACATAGGAAACTATATATAACTGCATTAAATTTATGAGATGTGTGTGAGTTTTAACCATTTGTTATATGTCGAAAAGCATTTTGGAAGCTGGCCAAAACCATATATAAATTTCTGCAATTTTAATGGGTAACAGCAGCAAACTACTAAATACAGTGCTGCAGCACTAAGCTTCTCACATAGTTCTTCCTCAAGATCCTGATTAAAATTAGGTTTATCAATAAAAAAGCGCTACCAGCTTTGAAATTTTAATTTCCTTTTGAAATAAAGGTCTCATCTAGATAGAGCTGGTGTTGCTTGCCTCTCAATGCTCCCTACTCTCATTATACAGAATTTTTTCTTACAGCTGCTAAATCTGATTTTCACAAGAGAAAAAAAATTAAAAAAAAATTTGCACCTCCAAGCATCAAAGCAACATAATTTAGGCCTTTATTGTGTCAGTCATGAATTGTCTTTCTTGTGAGCTCACAATGTCATAATATTCTTTCTGATTAATGAGGATCCTACAATTACAGGGTAGGAACCGTCATGCTGTACTGCAGAGCCTATATAAAGGCAAAAATTACAGTTAATGCTAATGCATTACCAAAGAGTTAGGGATGGGATTATTACTGTCAGCAAATTAAAAAGGGTCCATACCCACAAGGCTGATAGCTTTTGTCATTTCTGGAATGCAATTCTGGGTGGCCAATGAACTTTCACATGAGACCGCACAAATTCCCACTCTCACTTTTTGCATACTTAATGACATTGCACACATTATCTGGAATACCTCTGCCCACCTGGGAGGCTGGCAGATGGGGTCAGAAGCCTTTGAGCATAAAACAACAGGGGCCTAGGAAAAGCTAGCCTGACTAAATGGAAATCTCTCACCCCAAAAACAACCAGTTTCAGGCTTCACAGAATAATCAGCCTCCATCATGCAGGTTAGCAGCAATGAAGGGCAAAGTACATGGAGGGAGACAGAGGATTTCATCTAACAAAAAGTGTTGAAAGGCAAAACCAAATCAAATCAGTAACTATTCAATCAATCCTTGAATTGTTACAGTCAATTTGTTTCCTCGTTAGTCGCTAACAATGCATTTTCCCATCTGTAATTACACACACATGCAGAAAGCAGTTTCACAACACAGTATACCTCATGGTATAGCCAAGATACTTCCTTTGTACCCATTTTCTCTTGCTGTAGTGAAGATAGGATGTTTTCTAGAATTGTCTCTGTAACTTAGATAACTTAATCTTATGTCTAAATGAGAAAAGGACATGACATTTTATGTGCTGCTTAAGTACTTTTCAAATTTTGCTATCAGCAATTTTAGAGAGTACTTCAAGCTTTCTACTGTTTATTATTTTTCCACATCACTCAGTAATACAAGTATATACTAAAGACCAAAACCATAGGACTTGAAATCTGAAAACCAATTTTTCCCTTTAGAAAATAAATAGTCAGGATGGGAATGATTAAATAACGAGCAGCACAAGTGATGTCAAAAACCAAAGTCTCTTTGATGCTGCACTTTCAGAACACAATATCATCTTCCTTGAATCCTCCTCTTTTGTCACATCTCCTTACTTAATTTCACTCTGGTAGGATGTATTGTGTTTGAACAACTCAAGTGGAGAGGCTCATTCCAAATTCCAATATGTCAATGCCATTAACTGAACACATGTTTTGCAGTGGAAGAGACTGGATGATGGAGCAGTGCAGTCATTATTCAGCAGACAGACATCCAGCTGAAAGCCATTAACCCAGGGAAAACAAATGACTGCTCTCAGGATTTGCCTCTCCAAGTTTATGTTACTGTAAAGAAAAGCATTTAGCCCCACACTGCAGTTCTCCATGTAAAGAACTTTTTTTATAAAAAAAGCATCCCTTTCAAATGAAGAAATAATTTAAAATATTTCTTGCGGTTTGAAAAGGCAACATATATTTAGGGAAATGGTTCTAGAAAGCAGGTGAAACCAGAACTAAATAATAGCTTAAGGGTATGAATAAATATTACACTGTTTTCTACCACCTAAGGAGCTTCAAGCAGTAGGGAGGGGGAGAAAGAACAAGAACATTTTGACTTGTCACAAGCTTTCAAAGATCTGGTTAAAAGCCATAGTCTGCTAAGTAGGAAGTCAAGAGACTGACTGATTCAGTAGCATTTTACAGTTATAAAAAATGTAATAGAAATTATATTAGGACAATAAGTATGTTTAGTGATCTGATGATAATCAAACTTATTAGGTAAATAAAGGATTCAGCTTTACAATATCCTGATGTTTCTAACATCAGTGAGAATTTAGCACCTAACTGCACTGGTTCTAAGATTATTGTGGACTGCTCCATTATACGTGGCAAAATTACAAGAAGCAAAGTTCATATTAAAAACTCCCAGCAACTCAGTATATTCCATGGAACAAATTAATCTTATATACAGCAAAATATTAATTTATTTTTTCCACTGGATTTATTTTCTTGGGAAAAGTTTCATGCAAATGGTGCTTAGGAAGAAGAATAATCATCTGTATTCCTTTATGGCATTTGATAATACAAACTATGGTTTTGAAAATGTAAATTGATACACAGATTTTTCAAAACTCTTCAAATCTATTTCAGAACAAAAAAGAAGTCAGAGGGAAAAATGTATTTGAAGAGCAGAAGCATAGGGACTTCATAGTGAGTGAAGCTTGTAGACCATCTGTTTCAGAGCCAGCAGACAATGTTTAGATAAGAGTACAAGTACATGGCTAGTAAGCACCTTCATGCATTGCCTATCCTCTAACTTTTGACAATCAGCAGGTTCCTGAGCAAAAGTTGTACTCAGGGCAATGATCAGCAGTTGTCAGTGGATTGAGCCTCCCTGAATTTATCTTTCCTCCTTTGGAATCCATCTTGAGGAAGGATTCGTGCAGCAAAACCAATAAGCAACAAATAAACATTTTGTGGCTGACCACCAGCAAACACCAATCATTGCAGCTTCATTCAATTCAGTACAGCCCTCCAGACCATCACCAGCCAAGCCTCTGTCTTGGGAAATACAGCCTTTCTCCCAGTGTTAGCTAAACTGACATCACAAAGTTCTGTTTCCTCTGCTAATCTTAATCCAATTTCCATTTGCATCTAGGATTTAACAGTACAAGCATTAGAAAGGACTCACGAAAATGGTCTCTAAAGGCACTCCTAGAAGCCACCTCAGCTGACAATGTCTTCTTGTTTCCACTGATTGCAGTGGAAATTCCTTGCAATTGCAACAGAGCAGGACTGTGATGGCCAACATCCCCTCTGCTTAGAGAGGAGAAGTGATCCATGTCCATCCTGTTCCTGGCCTCTACATTTATCATCCTTACTCTAAAATGCAGATGTTCATCCTTATGGACTGACATCGCATTCCTTCCCATTGCACAAAGGAATGAACACTACAGCATGAACCTTTTTATTTCAACACCCTGTTGTTGCAGACAATCATGATGAAAAATTTAATATAGAAGTTTATCAAGCTTCATCTTCAAAAAATTTCAACCATCCCATTCCAATATTCTTCTGAAGGTTATTCCACAACCTTCTGCAGGCTTCTTTCTATTCCAGATGGCTAGAAACTGCCTTCTGATTATCAGCTTGAGTTTATTCATGGGATCCATTTATTCTTCTGCCAGTATTGTTTTGCAGCAACAAATTGTAGTCACTACTGAGCTGGGTTTGGACCAGCGAGTTGCAACCTAAAGATAAAAGAATCATTGTATTGCATTTGTTTATGGATTAATTCCCCCTATAGTTATTTTAATAGAAAACATGCAGTGAGGAGCTGAGAAATATAAATGAATGACATTGGCAGTTAAAATGATAGCTTACAAAGTTACATGACAATTAACAGTCTCCCTAAATTATAGTTTAAATTATTACTATCTAATTATATATATATATATTTCTATAAGCTAATTATCTGTAGCTTGTTAAATATGTAAGTATTGCACAAAAGCTTCAATCATTAATAATAGAGTAATTAAATATTTAGCAATAATGTGCTTTGAGTTAATTACATAGAAAATAAATTTATCACATATATTAACCCAATAAGCTGATTTAACTTGTTAGAAGAAGCCTTTGTATTCTGCTAGTGTATTTTGCAGTACCTGAGCCTTCTGCTGAATTTAACCTTTGCCCTCTCTGGGAGATGCAGTCACCTGCTCCTGCTCCACACTCAGCACTCACCTGTTCTGATCCTCCAGGACAAGCAGTCATCCCTCGTCCTGCTGCCCACCTTCTCCCCTCAGGCAGTCACCATTTGCCTTCTCCATCTTCTTGTGCTGCTGATGGATGGGTTCATGGAAAACAGCCAGGTAGGACCTTCTCCTAATGTGCATAAGGGAAAGTTGAGTCATTGAGCAACTACGAATCTGCCACTCTCCCAAAAGTATACCCTCCCACAACCACACGTGCAGTGGAAGTGAAGGTCTGTGGCAGGGAGTGGAGGTTCAGGAAGTTTAAACTCTGTTTCCTGGCATGAGTAAAGCAGGCAGCTTGCTACCTCCAGCACTGCTGTCACTTCCAAGGTCAAAGCTGTTTGCTTCTGTTTGATTTTTTTGTATGTTGCCTATAAAACAAGGATGCATGTTTGAACAGGTAATGAATAAGGATCAGGGAGCTGGACCTGGTCAGGAGACAAAACCTGCAGTGTTCATCCCAAATAATGGCTTCATCAGACAAAGATTCCTCCAGTCCTCAGGGCGGGAGGGAGAAAAATAGTACCAAACAGGCTAAACAGCATGTACTTTTCATCCCCCCCCAGCTGCTTAGATACTTGAAGCACAGAAAGTAATGAGTAGTCTTGTCCAGTACAAAGTTGGAGTATCTGTCAGATCAAGGATGGCATGAAGATTACTCCAGGGGAATTGCTGTCTAATTCCTCTCTTTGCTGATAAAACAAAGTAGGAGCCCTGCCTCTCCAACCCAAACTATACTTTGACTCTCCAAGGTCACCATGTTAGGGTCCTGGCTCCCAGTGCAAGTTGATGGGCTACTTGATGTATCACAAGAAAACAGCCAATTCTTAGTAATCCTTAATATCTGGGGATTTTTCCATACTAAACAGATTTCCACACAACTCTTGCATCTTTGCTAAAACAATCTCTTTGTCCAAAGCTGTCTCTAAAAGGTATACCTGAATAGTCTACTATTAATAAATGTACATGGCCACATACATACAAAAGCTGCTTCTTTAAGCACAGTACCTATTTCTCCACATGTGAGCAGAAAGAGAAAGGACAGCCTTCCTTAAAGCTTGACTCCATTATAGCTCTGTGGATGGAACCATTCCCATGGAAGAGAAATAAACTCCACTATCAGTAATCTTTGTATTTTTCTTTACAGGTTATAAAAGATTTTTTACTTCTCCAAAAATGCTTTAAAAAAAAAAATAAAAGCAAACACTTCTGCCAGTTTCCCTGAGATCCCTTGCAAAACCTGTTGTAGACAATGATTTTTCTTTGCCTTGAATTAAAAAAAACCCCTCCCATGAAGGCAGGGACAGTATTGCATAAAAGGGATATATATATAAATAGTATTTCCCTTAACTCTGAGTTGCATTAGTAGTGGTACAATATTTTCTTTCTTTCCAACATTCACTCTTGAAACAGGACAATATTCCTAAAGGCATATTTGCATATATATAGCTATCTATAATTTTGTTCAGATGAGTAATAAATAATACAAAGATAAATATTAGCAGGTCACTGAATTTAATGGTTTGGTCATTTTTTGAGCAATTTTAAGTTTATTCTGTAATATTTTTTGCTAAGAATATATCATCTAATTCCAACTTTGATTTCAACATTTAAGTAAGTTTTGCACAGTCTCTCACCAAAAAAACCACACCACCTCTCTAAGTTTTTAATTTGCTGTTGCTGGAGACAGCAAGGAGAAAGCAGAGACTGCTGCATGACCATGAGAAGAAAGGCTGATCCTGAGCTTTTGCACTTCCACTAGAATATAAGTGGCCTCAGTGGAATAGAATTCAGGAAAATAGATGAAATTGCCTTTCCCCCTCTTTCCCCCATCAATAAAAAGATTCTGTGTGTGGTTGGTTTATTTTGCTCTTTTAAAAAAATCTGCTCCCCATGACAGCCTGGATTGTAAATGCAATATTTCAATTGGAAGATTAGCTAGCTTTCATGGGAATTAACAGAAAGTCCCATCATTTGCAACTGACTTGGACAATAAAATCTGTTTCCTGTCATTAATCTGGCACCACTGGCTGACTGGTCACCTACAGCAAGCTGTGAGAGAAGGGAAGTGGGGAACAGTCATGTTTATTCACCAGATAGTACTATGGAAAACAAACAGAAAATTATCTTGGGAAAACCGTGGGCCACAGTGAAGTACTTGTCTATTCAGTGCAGGGTGCAAGTTTATTAATGTGATTCCTTGGAGCTCTTCTCTTACCCACAGTTCAGGGAAGGAAGCTGCTTCCTTCTCATAGGAGGAAGGAACTGAAAAAAAATATACAGAAGATTGATAAAAGTACAAAGAATAAGCACTGTCAAGTCTTTGAGGATCTACTTATTCATTAATAATATTTGCTTAGCAGTAACAGATGTTCAAACATCAGCTTTCCAGTGTTTTAATACAGAGCCTAGTTTAATTTCATTACAACAAGTCCTCAATATGGCAGTAGACCAGATCTCTGGGTTTAGAACCATACCTCTGCACGAACTCATTTTGCTCCATTCAGACAACCCAAGAAGACACCTACTACTTGGGGAAACTGCTTCAAATGCTTTTGAATTTTCTCTGTTGCTCAGGCACAAGCAGTTTATTCAGTTTGAAATTTCCAGACTGGAATGATATAAGGAGGCTCAGAAAACATGTTTCCTTGGCAGCAAAGGAGTCACTGTAAAATAACCTAGGCAAATCTCAGAAGGCAGAGCTTGGGTGAATTTATGAAAGCTGGCAAAAAGCAAGTAGAACTAACACTGAGTTTTTGGGATGGTAAATCAGTGACAGATTCCACCACATCCTGGTCAGCTGAGCTCCACTTGACATCAACCACTTTTCTGATAGAAAAATAGAAACCCAGGTTGGTTGCTCCATTTACAGATTTCTGAATTTTGAGATACAAACCAGAAGAAATAAAGAACTCTGTACCTGTGAAGCTTCATTCTTTATCCACCTTACATAGCTTGGAATCAGCTAAACCTTTCACAGGACTACCCCAAATCTATATCGAAAACCACTTGCTGGCCACATATCCAGAGAAACCAGACTATACAACAGGGAATGCAATTTTACATCCTACATTTCAGGATATTCTGCTATACTGTGTACTCCTCAACAACATTACCATGGGCTGAAAAAGGGGGAGATGTGCTCCAAGCCCAGCACTAGTCAACATACTGCGTATTTTCCCTGAAGTACAGAATGCCACTCAGCTCTGGGCAGTCCTGCTGAGCAAGACCTAAGAGCCTAGGGGAAATCTTCCCTGTGAATGTGAGGCTCTCTGCACTTTTCTGCTTGAATTAAATGAGTAATTTTTGTAAAAAGTGAGAAAGAGCTGGGCACAGTGAGTGATGATGTCTGCCAGATGAGTGCTGAACATAAAAGAGGCTGTGAGTCCAGGACCTTCACCACTCTCATACAAAAAATACACTCAGATGGCTAGCACGAGCTGTTTTGCTTCCCTAGCAGGCAACATCTCCAGGGTTAGTCCTCACAGTAGCCACAGCTCCCACTTGATCTCCTTGTGGTTTGCCACAGTGCTGGCTTCTCCCACAGAAAGCCCATGACTAGTGACTGGTTTTCAAGTTAACGCTTAAGCCCTTTGCCTGAAAAAGAGACTCTAATTGGTTTCCTGCTAACTTATTTTAAACTGGCATTTAGGACTGATTTTGCTCACTTCACCTGTAAAGCCTTGTGACAAAGCTACTTGTAACAGCATTTTTTTCTGTCCATCTCCAAAAAGAGTTCATTATTAGCATGCACTTGATGGTTTAATTTTTTCAGTTCTATGTGGTTAATTACAGCACTCTGAAGGAAACATCCTCATACAATAGCAACTCAGTATGTGTGTCTGTGTGTGTTCAGTCCGTTTCTTTCTAAAATGTACATATGCACAGGAACATTAGCACTTTTTCTTTTTTTTTTTGAAAAACCAAATCCATTTAAGAAGTTAGAGTGCTCTGCTCTAAGCAAGTCAAAGTGTAAAACAGGACATAGTGAACATATCACCAAAGTAGCAATTAACATTCTCTTTTCTCCTAGGAAAGAGTCTCTCTCTTAGAACAAAATATATTAGTGAGTACTTACAGACTATGTTACAGTAAAGGAGCAAAATACATTAGCGAGTACTTACAGACTATGTTACAGTAAAGGAAAATAAAGAATTTTGAGCTGAAGAAAATGATAATCTCAGTTAAGAATGGTAAAAAGAAAGGAAAAGAACAATATGGAGTATGGAGTTGAAGTCAGCTCTATTCACTGGCTTGGCACAAGGATGTATCAAAGGTAGGAAAAGCTCAATTTTTTTGAGAACTGCAATAAGTGCCAAGAATCAAAACTAGAAATAGCCTATTACAATCATCCTAAACAACTGAATGACCCAACAATTTACATATAACATAAAAGGATGCAGAATCAAAAAACTGGCCCAAGCCCACAGAAATTAATGGGAATACTTCCTTTTCATTCTCCCCTTAGGTGAGAAGGCAAAATACCAAAACAATTGGGGTTGGGAATACACAGTTTTGCTAGAAAGAAAGACTTCTACTATTGCACATGTTTAGAAGGTAGGAAGACAGATATGGAAGGGAAGCTACCAGATCCCTGGAATTATTAAGGCTTTCAGAGAAAAAGATCTTTCAACTGCAGGACCTGCAGCCAGTGCCAAGAGCTACTGAAATGTGTAAAGACGCAGGCAAGATGGGAAAACAAGTGAGCACATTTGTGCTAATAGAGAATCAGAACCGTAAGTGCATTAACCAGAAGAAAACACTTCCAAGAGATATCACAGCAGTCTAAATATTGAGAAACAACAGTTTCAATACAATCTCACATACATTTGAAGATCAGCCTATAGTAAGAAGCAGCTTCAGGCCACACATTAAGTTTCTCCAAGTTTCTTCAAGACGTGTTATACCATGCAAAAGAAAGGAAAGACTGCAACTAACCCTAATTTCTGCCTTCTCCAGCAGCCACCTTCAGACAAGGGCATGTGCACATTCTAATTTCTACCTTCTCCAGCTGCCACCTTCAGACAAGGGCATGTGCACAGTGCATGTGCACAAGACTACTGCCCTAGTCTTCCAAGTGCCTAGCTATGGCAGTATGCTGTGCCCAGTGACACATTCAAGAAGACCCAGGAAGAATAATTGAATTGAATAATTTAGCTGAGATTAAATTTAGCTAACGCTACCATTGAGGAGTTCCCATCTCAGGGAACAACTCTCTGGGGAAAGAAAAGCTGTATAATATCTAACGGGACATCCAAGCAGAAGGGCAGTTGTTGCTATTTTCCAGACTGTTCCTTAATATTCTTATAGCATATTTGTGGGCACATTAGAAATGCATCTTAGATTTATTAGACAGAAATTACATAGAGGCTTACAAAATTATGAATTAATATCTTCCAATCAAAACAGCCTGATGACAACTGGAATCCCACATCTATCCTACAACTGGTCAAGCCAAAGATGTCTTCTATTACTTATTTCCTGATCAATTTTGCTCCAAGTTTTGATGTCAAGTGGAACATAGGTTCACCCAAAGTTTGAAGAAGTATTTGGGATTTAGATTAAAGCGTTACAGCAATAACTTAGAAGCTTGGCCCATGAGCCAAACAAGTTCTTGGAATTTAATTCTATTGGAAATCTTTTAGTCAAGAAGACTGGAAGACTGATCATCTTTGTGAAGGGAACTGGTAAACTAACCCTACAAAACAAATGGACTTAATGTGAAGTATGTTTTACACATGATTTACTATGCAAGCAAATCTATCATCTAATCTGTCTAATAGAAGAGGATTGAGCCTATAAACTAGAAAACTAATGAAATGTATCTTAATAATTGAATCTTCCTTCTTTGGGAACAAACTCTCTGATTTTTTTTCTTTCTTTTTACAAATGAATCTTGGGGTTGCACTTAGCAAATTCTTTAATCATACAAGTAACCATGCTATCCATTATGTATAGTGCAGTGCATATTTGATCAATAACACTGTTTTTGTTAATGCTATATCAACTAAATAAGTGGGAAAAAAAGTCCTTCACATTTTGTGGGTATTTTGAGTTGCTGAGTCAGAAAACAAAATAAGGTCTAACATCTGCATTTATTTTTTGTTCAGTAAAGCTTGCATCTCGCTTCAGGACTGAGAACAAGCAAACTGCTGCTAACCATGATAATTACACAGTGCTCAGCAGCATGAATAGAATAACACTGTAATTGTCCAAGGGTTTGAACAATTTGGGCTGATTTTGTATAGTGTGTAATTTACAGTAAAGATTCAGAATGTGTTTTCTTTGCTCCAAGAACACTTTCATCCTTTAGCTTTGGATCATTATGCATGGAGTCAAGCATCCACAATCAAATTCAGTCCAGATGAAGAACATCTGCAAAAATAGAATCATTTATTTTATTGACATTTACATTTACATAATTTTATCTGTATCTGATTCTGCTTCTGACAGTCAAGGTAATATAAAATAACCAAGACCCCACAGAGTCATTCAGACAAAATAAAAATAAGCAAACTCTTGAAATGTTACTGTAATCATAACAAATTAGTGACAGTGACTGAAGCCGGGTGAAAGGACTCAAGAAAATATTAACAAGCTCTGTGCTTACGTATGGTTTATTTTCCTTCATGAGGTCAGGGCAAGACTCGGTCATACGCAGTTACATATTAAGACCCTCATTCTGCAAAAATCTAAGTGCTTATTTTCACACAGTGAAGAGTCACTGTGAAGCAACTGGGACTAATAATGATTGGGAACAGTTATAAATCAGGGCCCACATAATTTCTGAGAATTAGAAGTGATAGTGCATAGCAATGGGAACAATGAGTACCAGAGCCATCTTCATTGCTACTGAGTGTAAAGCAGCAGCATGACCTAAAAGTTTTCTAACTTTTCTCAGAAAGAAATAAATAGTTCAGCACTGTGAATGTACAGTACCATCCTTTATGAGACACAGACAAAAGTCTTTACAAAAATGATCAGAAGTCTTAAAAGTGCTTTGTCTTCTATGGCTTTTAAAGACCTTTTTTTCTTGTGGAATTGTTTTAATTGGTGGAGGAAAGGGGAAAGTCGAGCCAAGGGGAGGAGGGGAGAGGAAATACCTATAAATATACAATTAAAACTTTTTTTATTATTATTATTACCCCCATTAAAAAAATATCTCATTCAAAACCTGTCTTGAACAGTTGTGCCCCTGACTTGAAATGTGAAATTTCCTTCTTAGAGATTCTGCTCCATTCTCATATTGGAGAAAAATATGAGATGCTAAAACCAGAAGAATATTTTTTTCTTTATTTAATGTTTCATGACGGCCATCTGTAAAATAGGAATAAGGAATACCCACCCTGAAGGGCTCTAATGAAAATTATATAACCAGTATTTACAGAGCACTTTGAAGAAAGAAGTAAATATAAATATTCCTAATACTGTTGCAAAGTTGTATCATATCATAAAATGGCTCTAGTAGAGAATTAAGGACTGTTACTAAATCACAGGATTGTTGAGAAAAGAACCTTTCTAATGCTATCGAACCTGTTGCTATTAGATAATTTTAAAGGGGTCATGTCTCCTATCATACCAGTTGCCATCTTTTATAATACCACCTTGTTACAACAGTAGGTTAAAAACTAGATCCAATATCCGCATTTCTGAAAATTGGGTAGCAGAAACGTGTCATAGATGGTTCAAAAAATTTCTCCACTAAATGCCTTCCAAGGTTTCTTTGGTGCTTAAGGTAATATTTTAATTGTACTATGTAAAACTCAACAAAAGTTTTCACTCTCTAAATTACCAGTAAGTCTAACAGCTAGAGTAACTGTAAAAGAATTTGAGTTTGCATGTTGGATTTAATATATCTGACCTTCAACTGTATCACACAAAGTCCTTCAAAAGTATGATTCACCGTATAATGCTTTACAAGTTTCCGATCAAAATGAACTTCATAGCAGTTACTGGACATAATGTATCAATGGCATATGACTGACATTTAATGCTTAGATGGCTTTATCCTATACTATGAAGAGGGAGGTATCCTTCTTCTCAATGTCAACAAACACTAGTCAGATCTGGAAAGCAAGCCTGTGAGCTATTGAGGCTAGGTGACCTTAACATTCAGAAACAGATTTTTCAATTAATTCAAAATTCATCCTTATGATACATTTAACACTGTAATGTTGCAAGTTAAAACTTCAGACAAATGTCTGTTTCTAGCAGTTGGTCTGATAAACTTAAAAGCAGATGATGCCAAATTAAACAACACATAATAAAAAGTAAGAAGACAGAATAAAACAAGGTTTATTGGCTACATGAGGTTTTCTCTGCATTGCTATAGTTCTGGGAAATTATTTGCTTCTTGTGCTACTTTCATCACTGCCCACAGCTCTAGAAGGAGGTGATGAACCACTGTGAATGGAAGACAACCATTTGGGCTGCTTCCCAAACTATGCTCGGCTTCTGCGACATTGATTTCAGTGTTGTCTCCTGGAGTGAAAATCCAAAGCACAGATGCAAAACTAAATGCCCCCAAACTGACTGCTACACTCAGCAACATTGTTTATCCAACATACATTAGACATAAGACTTCCTGAATTGCATCAGACCCATGGCATTTACACAACAGGAGTGTAAAAACTCCTTTCTAAGAACAGACCACAAGACTGAATGAAAGACAATAATATGATCTAGGCACAGAACAGCTTAGGAGATGAAATTCCAATGGGAACATGAGCAATGCACCTTTTCTTGTCATAAGCACTAATATTAAGAATGTCACCATGGGCCACATTCTCCACTGCTATTGCTAAGCTATTACATTTACGTAAATATTGGTGTTTATATGATATATTTACATATTCAATGAGGGTCCTCTCTCAGCCACTGGGCTCAGGTGTAATTTTTTCAGAATTCTGCAGCAGTCCAGGTGAAGAAAGCAGATCTTGCTCTCAACCAGCAAAGCATGTTATCTCAACAAAGAATATGTTTCATAAACAAGTTAGCCAATCTCAACTTCTCACACACATTCTGTCTTCAATAAAAAAATGTTTTATTTTACTGAATACACTCTACCCTGATGCACCCAGGATGCAGGGTTCCCTCTCCACCCCAGGAGATGCAATGTATAGTTGTCATAATGAAGGAATGTACCACAAATGTGGAGGACAGAAATTGGGAGGAAACATCTCTGCCTCCCACTGAATAGAGGTCTTTAATCGAGGTGTTTCTAGACACAACAGGAAACCAAATTTTATGTTATCCAAGGCTTATCTTAATAAAAGTACAGTAACTAATATAAAACAGAGGCTTATATAAATATCATTTGCCTCCAGGGCTGCAGAGGCAATTGACTAAGATTTAGGGAATGTTTTTCAGACACCTAAAATCCTATGTTAGTTCTTTTTTAGGCTCTCATTTGAAGCCTGTAATGATTCTCAAATCCATTCCAGGGAAGACAATAAGAATCAGAAAACCTTGAAAGTAAATATGCCAGAGTTCCTCAAGTTCTGTCCACCTCCAATAGGTTTTCTGTCAAGAGGATATGGATCTATATTTGCCAAGCATTTTTATTCCATTTTTTTAGCAACACTGAAGTTCCTTATGCTTGACAAAATTCTAATAGCAGATTGAAGGCAGTCCACAGGTTTTTAAAAAAACACACTGAAATCTTGCATCAAATCATAGTGAAGTTCAGGAAGGTTGGGATCTGGCCCAGAAAACTTGATTGCAAAGTAGGGTTGTATTTATGTCAGCTTTGTAGAAAGCAACATTTCAAATTCTAATAGAAGACCTTCCTATCTAGGCTGCACATTAAGCAGTCTGTTGTCTGAAAAATTATGCCAGTTAAAAGAAAACTGTTTTCTTAATTATCTCAGCCTATTCTAACCCCCACTGTCCCTTTTTTTTTTTTTTAAGTGAGGCTTATCTTGTGGAGTTCAATGTGTGTTTATTTTCTGAGAAAGGGGAAGGAGAAACATTGGTGTATTTTATTATGTGATGAAAATAATGGATCTGTGAGGGAGGTTTTTTTGGAAGAGCTTAAGGATACATGCAACAAAGTATGTCCCAAAGAACAGAATGAAATTTCTCACAGGTAGATTTTTTTCTGAGACCCTTTTTTTTCCATGATGTGATTTTTCTGATGGAGTTAAATATTTTTTTAATGTGGATGTTCAGTAGTGGAAAGTTTAACACTTAGCTAGGTCACTCCTACATTGAAAGACTATGTTTTTTCAGATATTCAGTTTCAGTAAGTCAGCATGGCTCCACTGAAAACACTTATTCCAACAGGGCTTCACTGTTTTATAGTAGCTAAAAGCTTAGATAAATCTTGTAGAAACAAAATATCCACTTAAAATAACCGTCCTCTTAATTCCTAGCAAATCCTATATTTATAGGTGCTTTGAAAACACACTAGGAGGTCAGTACCTCTTTGCCTTCCTCTTTCATGAAACACCATTATTTTTTATGCAGTTTACTTTTAGTGAATGGACTTGAGACAATTAACCTTGAAACCAACTTGGTAAACAACCTTATCCCCCATCATTTTCCTGCTGCAATTATCTTTTTCCTGTTTCAAGCAGTATCAGTATAAGATGCACCATGCCAATCCCACCTGCACACCTTCCTAGACACAAAACTTCTGAGATTCAGTTATATATTTCAAAATGGAATTTGAATATACAAGTGACGGTAGTTTTTGAAATGGTGGTTGGGGGGGGGGGGAAGAAAAGTGTGAAACAGGCAGAAACTAGTTTTGAATTACTTTTTTTCAGGATGCTACAAACAGACTGTTCAACAAGTGACCAGCTGAAGTCACAGAGTGCTACACATTGATCTCAGACAGAGAAAAGCCACACTTGCTGTGTTAAAGCCCATTTTTACTTGTGCCTCTCCAAAAACCGCAAATGAGTTATTAGAAATAGCACAGGTCTCCATGGCAAGAACAAAGAGTTCCACAGGTTGCTCCTCAGCATCTAATTTTCTCCTCTTGGAAGCATTTGATGCAGATCTGAAAGCTCCCAGCTCAGTTTGGGATGTTCTTTGTTTCAAGAATCTGTTGTATGTTGTATTATTCACTGGTATGTTTTGTAATGCCAGGCAAAATGCAATGAGGGTATTTCACATTCACATGAAAGCAACAGAAGCTAACTTTGCCTTTTAAGCTCTTGCTTTGTTGCTGCAAAGGTGTGTTTTGAAGTGATTACTTAAATATAAATTAAAGGGGAAAGTATGCTGGGCACTAGAACTAATAAACATAAATGCACAAGGTGATACTGCAAAATGAGGATTCTGATTTATATATTTCTTGTTGCTTGCTGCAATTCTGACTCCAGATTCAAGTGCCTAGGTATGCCTTAGAGCCATGATTCCTTAAGTTTAAATTAAAATATATGTCAAAAAACTCCCACAAAATGAAAACATAAGCCAAAACAAAACAAAACAAAAAAAAGCCACCAAAAAGCTTTGTTACTTTTCAATCATGCAAGGCTGGTTGCACACAGCACAAGTAGGAAAGACTCCATCCAAGGCTCTACGGAACGGTCTTGAGGACAAACAGCAGATTGAACCAGGTAAGTCAATGCTTTTGACAGAAGTAACACAATAAAGGGTGTAACAAAGAGCCTCAGCCACAGGCCACCAAAAGCAATGGAGCTTATTATGCTTTGTAGATTAATATGAATTATTGCAAATAGAAAGCTTCCATCAACTCACAAATAAACTTGGGAGATGTTTATGCTGAGTTTTACTATACTGCCTTTCTCTTTCAATAGTGTTTTAGGGAAAAAGAAAAATAGTAATTTACCTATTCATTCTCTTTGTCAATCATTAAAGTTAAAGCCTTTCACAGCAACATTTTTCAGTGTTGAATCTTTTATATATTCAAATTACTTTTAAGAAGCTTTGATGTTATCTTTCCATTACAGCTGCCCCTGCTTCTTAGGTCAATGTATATATGTACTTGACTAACTGGGAGACCCATATGCAGTGGTTTGTGCATAATCCAACATTTCAACATCTTCATAATTTGCTGGAGATGTAACTCAACTAAACTGCATTTCCAGTGAGACTGATGTAGTGGAAACTAGGCAGATATTATGAGCCTAACTGCTATAATACAACACAATTGTCCCAATCTGTTTGAATCTACAGTTTCACTCAGTGAGAAGCAAAGAGGCTAGGTATATGCACACAACAAAGTCACAATATGTAGGGTAAAGAATTTCATCTGGGAGGCCCTTGTCTCAAGGTATATGAGATGCTTTACTTATCAGATAATCTAAGCAAAATATGTGGTGAGACAGCAGAGAACACCCTTTTAACTAACACTAGAAAATGAAGAAAAAGAGGTAGTGTTGCACCTAATGGTTAAAATATTTCATTTTCCTATAATAGTAGCTTTGCCTTTCCATTTCATTTTCATTGAATTTGTATGCACAACTCTTCTTAGAACCATCAAAGAGCCTAAGTACTTACAGTTAAACTTTATTTTTAAAATCTTTAAAGAATTTAAAATTAATACTCATATTTTTAGTGCTTTGATCATTTTAATCTTGACACCCATTCTCCAAGAACTCCAGTGTAAGTTTTCTGCTAGAAAAACATCTGCCAATTAAAGAGTAATGTGGGAGATCCTATGGCAATTGGCTGGGACTATGTCCAGCATAAAATTATTTTCTTCAACCTGACTCCAGTTGTTTTGTGATCAAAAATAACCATTTTAGCAGGAAAAATCTGGTTTCAGAGCTTCAGTATTTCTAATATCCAGGCAAATACCAAGGTTACAGGGTGGTAGACAGGACATCTCCCAAGGGGTCAGTCCTGTTGTACTTTATCATGCAGTGGCCAGTGGTATTCATCAGACATTTGGATAAATATCACTGACATTATTAATGCACTCTAGAATTATGCATACAGCTGAGAATAGAATTAGACAACAAATTCTTTTCTGAGATTGTTCAGCTTGAATTTATCAAAACAGACATTTTCACTCCCTCTAATCTTATCTCACTGATGTTTCCCAAGCAGGTATTTATGCTATTATTCACACACTTAAGACTTCCAGCAACTCAGTAAATATCCATTCCTTCTGTTATAAATTGTGCTAAGAAAAAAAAGCACAGCAATATTAACAACAATTTCCAATACCATGATGTTTCATCAGAAAGAAATTGCTTCATTTTTTCTTACAAACTAATCAAGAGAAAAGAATGATAGTATACACCCTGAGGACTGCAAAATATAGTTGACACAACCTAGCATACGTTGTTTGGAAAGTCCTGATGGGAAAGCAAACTGGGAGAGACATTCACTGCAAGAAATTCACAGATAAACAGTGATTTCTCCCTAAAGTCTTCGGACAGGCAGATGGCAAAGGTAGAACATATTTACAGAAGAATCCATATGATGAAGAGGGAAAGTGAAATAGATTACACAGCAAATAAAGTGGATCCTCTTTGCCCCACATCTAAATCATCACACCATGTGAAATTTCAGCAAATAGCCATGAAGTCCAGAAAATGTCCATATATAGGATGGAAAAAGGAATTCCCAGACTTTACAGAAATTCACACCACATATACGTAATAGAAGAAAACTTAATCTATGAAGCACAGTTGCAACAAACAGTCTTTAGGAGAAAAATTACAGTTCATTCCTTTCTTATCCCGGGCCAGTCCTCAGCACTGTAAAATATTATGCCAATAAAGAAACAACACATGCTGGGGATCCCACTATCCTCCATCAGGACATAAGCTCCCACTGCATATGCATGTTACACATGCCTTAGACTTAGGCACAGACTAATGTGGAGTCTGCCGATGGACTAAGGTTAATTTTATAGATAGCAGCTGAGCCAAAATAGTTTTGAGCTGGCAAAGGCATGTCCTAATTAGTTAACCTAAATGTCAGGATCACACCAAACACAGATAGAAAATATATTCTTGGTTGTTTCTGTGCTGTGGGTATTAAAAGACCCCAAAGCTCCCCAAAACCTTCTGAGTAGAGGGACAAGACGTGCAGAACCTGTGGAATAGAACAAACTGCAGAGAGACTTATGCACATCTGTTTCTAGACCTGCAAGTTTTCAAATTGCCAGCAGTAAAAACATCATCAAAATTAACATGTCAGGTTAAATTTCCTGGAGACCAGGAAACACTAAAATATGTTGCGCTAGAAGTAGTAAATACAAATAAATAATATAAGTGGTGAATACAAATAAACTAAAACCAATATTTCTCAACTTTCATTTGAAGGACCACTTAAACTTTTGAAATGGGACCACAGTCTGTTTTAAGCAGAATTGTCATGTTGTTTCTCATTTCAAAATGAAATTAGGCCCTGGTTTAAATGTTCAGTTATTATTTTCTCTATTTTTAACTTGAGGTTATAGATGAGACTATAAATTTCCTGGGAGATTTTTTTTCTCTACATCACAGTCAAGTTGTAATGTCTTATAGACCACAGAACACAAAGAATGCTGTTTATACAAAGAGAGGCTGTAAACTCTGTGACAAACGGTATGTGCTGTTGCTACAGATGACAACATTCAGCATTTTTTTCTTACTAGCAGCCTTTAAAAGCATCCGTATAGTTGGAATAAGTTTGGAGTTTGTGTCAGCATTGACAGTAAGACTAAAGCACATCTAGGACAGGGGGAATGCATTAGTTTTACTTTTCAGACAAAAGGAATGTCAAAATACCATATATACAAGATGTAGTATATTAATTATACTGTCACTGTTTTCAACTGAGCTGTAGGTCTATGCATGAGTATCTTTTTTCTCCTCAGTCCTTAGGACTTTGAGGTTGCCACTGCTGCTGTCATTTGAAATGCAAATGCTATTTCAGATCTAGGATCTTCCTTGGAGGAAGCATTTTGGAAGTTTCCAACCCACTTACCTGGCAGGATCATCCTTAATCAAGTGAGGCTGAAGATAACAAGTGGGTGGGGAACTGGAAATTATTTCAGAGCCCAGAGAACTTTATATTTTCCACCTGCCATTCTTATATGACTGTTCTCCATGCTAGTGTTGCACCACATCCTAAGGAAGGGGAATAATGCTATTTTTACAGAGAAATCTTCACCCTTCTAAGTTTCAGCTTCACATTTCTCTCAAGAAAGAGTGGCTCAAGTGATTTAATTTTACAGGCAGCTGAGAGTAAAATCTTTTTTGTTATGCTTCATTGTGAATGACAATGCTTATAATATCTCTGTAAGATGTAATATTTTCATGTCAATAGAAATTTGATATTCATAATCTAAGCAACAATTATCCTTCATAAATGCTCTTGTTTTTGGCTGCCACTCATTATAGTTGTTTCAGTTCACCATCTCCAGCTTGTAGAGAAAAGAAATGCAGCTATTTATTCCAAAGAAGAGAGGAGAAAGGAGATTTTTGTTGTGCAGGAAAAAAATGTAAAAAACTGGAGGGGTTAATACAATTAGCCTAGTGCTTGAGGTCTTTCTTATCTTTGAATTTATTCCTATTGTT